>NW_025765298.1:0-205269 GCF_003918875.1 Haliotis rubra | reverse complement strand
TTGGTATGCTTCGTTCAGTTGCATTATTGCTTCTGTAGCTATTTGTTTGAAGACCTGAGACAGATTACAAATGCATGTGTTAGAATCAACAAATCATTTGAGAAAAATATCACTGGATCCCAACAGAACATTATAATGACGGCGCAGCGATAGCTAACATTATCCCACTTTATACACACATTAGAGTACAGTGTTTTGAAATAGATTAACTACAGGAAGTGAAGCTCTCTGGTAGTTTAGTGTTGACGTCAATGAACTGCTTGATCACAGCTCACAGTCCGCCACATTGCCAGTGCAGAAGATATAGGCGTGACCTAACTGAGCCCGTACGCTCAATCCTCGAGGGTCTTCCTGTCACGCGAGGGGTCTTCGCAATCTACTGAAGGAGCCGTGCAGGTACTCACTTGTCAGAGGGATGCACAAACTCAGCGATCTAGACTACAAGTTGTCCGACTTCCATTATTTAGAATTGCGATGAAAATACGCACTAGCGGTACGATGTGAAGTACAAACAAACAATACGATGTAAGAGTACACACTAACCCAGTACGATGAAGAAGGTATTACACATAGCAGTACGAAAGATTTTGCCAAAGTCTGTCGACGTCAAGTTGACGAAAAAAGTGTTCTGCAACAACAAAATGTACTGAAGGCGCCATATTTGTTTTCTAACCGATGACCGTCACGCCATTTTGGCTGGACTAAATGCATAAACCACTAATCCAGGAGTAGGCCAACTCTGATTAGGAAGGTCTAGTCAACAACAAAAACTCGTCTGGACATTTTCCGTAGTGTATATTATTCACAACTTTATAAAACTATTATAGTTGTAACATGTAATACATTGTTTTACAATGTGCATTGATGTTTATGCCATGTGAGTGAGTGGTTTTGCTTTAAGCAATATTCTAGCAACATTCTAACAATATTCCAGACAACGTTACAGGACACCAGGAATGGGCTTCACACATTGTATTTCCACTCGCTCACTCAAGGCTATTGACTAAACCCTCCGGGCTGTTGACTATAAACCTCACTCTCCCTCAAGGCTAATTCCGCTTATATCTTAACGCTAAGTCATGACTGCATCTAAATATCTTACTTGTAACTCGATTAAGCTCTAAATGACAGACGTCTGAAAACCCTCGACACACTCCTCCACTGATTTACAACTATTTGGGTACCAGCCCATGTATCTCCGATAACAACGTTAATAAAGACCTAACATGTCTAAGGTCAATCAAACAACAACACAGAGTGACAGTACCTACGTGTTTGTTTAACTTGTGCAATGGACCAACAGCGAGATATTACATACAATTCGAATGTTCACTGTGCTTTGCGTATACGTAGAAAGTAACCATCTACTCAGGACACCAACGACGTGGTGGCGAGTAATGGCTTCTCGTGTGAGGAGTGTGATGACGCGTAGTGATGGTGTGGCTGCTATCACCTGTACGTGTAGTGTAGCGATGGTGTGGCTGTTATAACCTGTACGGTGTGGTTATGTTGGTGGCTGTTATAACCTGTTGTACGCATTGTGGTGAGGGTGTGGCTGTTATAACCTGTGCGTGTAGTGAGGTGGTGGCTGTTATAACCTGTACGTGTAGGTGAGGTGGTGGCTGTTATAACCTGTACGTGTGGTGAGGTGGTGGCTGTTATAACCTGTACGTGTGTAGTGAGGTGGTGGCTGTTATAACCTGTACGTGTGGTGAGGGTGTGGCTGTTATAACCTGTACGTGTGTTCTAACCTGTAGTGAGGGTGGTGGCTGTTATAACCTGTACGTGTAGTGAGGTGGTGGCTGTTATAACCTGTACGTGTGGCTGTGAACATGGTGTAATTGAGGTGTTGGCTGTTATAACCTGTACGTGTGAGTGAGGTGGTTAGCTGTTATAACCTGTACGTGTGTGGTGAGGTGGTGGCTGTTATAACCTGTACGTGTAGTGAGCGGTGGTGGCTGTTATAACCTGTACGTGTGAGTGGTGAGGTGGTGGCTGTTATAACCTGTGCGTGTGGTGAGGTGGTGGCTGTTATAACCTAACTGTGAGGTGGTGGCGTGTAACATGTACGTGAGGTGGTGGCTGTTATAACCTGTACGTGTGGTGAGGGTGTGGCTGTTATAACCTGTACGTGTAGTGAGGTGATGGCTGTTATAACCTGTACGTGTAGTGAGCTGGTGGCTGTTATAACCTGTACGTGTAGTGATGGTGTGGCTGTTATAACCTGTACGTGTAGTGAGGTGGTGGCTGTTATAACCTGTACGTGTAGTGAGGTGGTGGCTGTTATAACCTGTACGTGTAGTGATGGTGCGGCTGTTATAACCTGTACGTGTAGCGATCGTATTGTTACTGTTATAACCTGTACGTGTAGTGGTGGTGGCTGTTATAACCTGTAACGGTGTTACAGTGGCTGTAATAAGTGTGCGTGATAGCGTGTGGCTGTTATAACCTGTACGTGTGGTGAGGTGGTGGCTGTTATAACCTGTACGTGTGTAGTGAGTGTAATGGCTGTTATAACCTGAACGTGTAGTGAGGGTGTGGCTGTTATAACCTGTACGTGTAGTGAGGGTGTGGCTGTTATAACCTGTACGTGTAGTGATGGTGGTGGCTGTTATAACCTGTACGTGTAGCGATGGCGGTGGCTGTTATAACCTGTACATGTAGTGAGGTGGTGGCTGTTATAACCTGTACGTGTAGTGAGGGTGTGGCTGTTATAACCTGTACGTGTGGTGAGGTGGTGGCTGTTATAACCTGTACATGTAGTGAGGTGGTGGCTGTTATAACCTGTACGTGTAGTGAGGTGGTGGTTGTTATAACCTGTACATGTAGTGAGGTGGCTGCTGTTATAACCTGTACGTGTGGTGAGGTGGTGGCTGTTATAACCTGTACGTGTGGCGATGTAACCTGTACGTTGTGTGGCTGTTATAACCTGTACATGTAGCGATGGTGTGGCTGTTATAACCTGTACGTGTAGTGAGTGGTGGTTGTTATAACCTGTACTAGTAGTGTAGTGGTGGTGGCTGTTATAACCTGTACGTGTAGTTGAGGTGTGGCTGTTATAACCTGTACGTGTGGTGAGAATGGTGGCTGTTATATCACCTGTAGGTGTGTGGTGAAGTGGTGGCTGTTATAACCTGTACGTGTAGCGATGGTGTGGCTGTTATAACCTGTACGTGTGGTGAGGTGGTGGCTGTTATAACCAGTACATGTAGCGATGGTGTGGCTGTTATAACCTGTACATGTAGTGAGGGTGTGGCTGTTATAACCTGTACGTGTAGCGATGGTGTGGCTGTTATAACCTGTACGTGTAGTGAGGTGGTGGCTGTTATAACCTGTACGTGTAGCGATGGTGGTGGCTGTTATAACCTGTACGTGTGGTGAGGTGGTGGCTGTTATAACCTGTACGTGTAGTGATGGTCAGGCTGTTATAACCTGTACGTGTGGTGAGGTGGTGGCTGTTATAACCTGTACGTGTAGTGATGGTGTGGCTGTTATAACCTGTACGTGTAGTGATGGTGTGGCTGTTATAACCTGTACGTGTGGTGAGGTGGTGGCTGTTATAACCTGTACGTGTAGTGAGGGTGTGGCTGTTATAACCTGTACGTGTAGTGATGGTGTGGCTGTTATAACCTGTACGTGTAGTGAGAGTGTGGCTGAAATTATAACCTGTACGTGTGGCGATAATCTGTACATGTGGCCATGAATTGTGGCTGGTTATAACCTGTACGTGTAGTGATGGTGTGGCTGTTATAACCTGTACGTGTAGTGAAGTGGTGGTGGTTGTTATAACCTGTACTCGTAGTGAGGTGGTGGCTGTTATAACCTGTACGTGTAGTGAGGTGTGTGGCTGTTATAACCTGTATGGTATGTGGTGAGGTGGTGGCTGTTATAACCTGTACGTGTGGTGAGGTGGTGGCTGTTATAACCTGTACGTGTAGCGATGGTGGTGGCTGTTATAACCTGTACGTGTGGTGAGGGGGTGTGGCTGTTATAACCTGTACGTGTAGTGAGGTGCATGGCTGTTATAACCTGTACGTGTGGTGAGGTTGTGGCTGTTATAACCTGTACGTGTAGTGAGGTGGCGGCTGTTATAACCTGTACGTGTAGTGAGTGTGGCTGTTATAACCTGTACGTGTGGTGAGGGTGCGGCTGTTATAACCTGTACGTGTGGTGAGGTGGTGGCTGTAATAACCTGTACGTGTGTGGTGAGGGGTGTGGCTGTAATAACCTGTACGTGTTGTGGGAGGTGGCGGCTGTTATAACCTGTACGTGTGGTGAGGGTGTGGCTGTTATAACCAGTACATCAGTAGCGATGTGTTGCTATTATAACCTGTACGGTGTGTGGTGTGGCTGTTATAACCTGTATGTACGTGTGGTGAGGTGGTGGCTGTTATAAACCTGTACGTGTGGTGATGGTGTGGCTGTTATAACCTGTACGTGTAGTGATGAATTGGTGGCTGTTATAACCTGTACGTGTGCTTGTGATGGTGGTGGCTGTTATAACCTGTACGTGTGGTGAGGTGGTGGCTGTTATAACCTGTATACGTGTAGTGAGGTGGTGGCTGTTATAACCTGTACGTGTGGTGAGGTGGTGGCTGTTATAACCTGTACGTGTAGTGATGGTGATGGCTGTTATAACCTGTACGTGTAGTGATGGTGTGGCTGTTATAACCTGTACGTGTGGTGAGGTGGTGGCTGTTATAACCTGTACGTGTAGTGATGGTCAGGGTGTTATAACCTGTACGTGTAGTGAGGGTGTTGCTGTTATAACCTGTACGTGTAGTGATGGTGTGGTTGTTATAACCTGTACGTGTAGTGATGGTCAGGCTGTTATAACCTGTACGTGTGGTGAGGTGGTGGCTGTTATAACCTGTACGTGTAGTGATGGTCAGGCTGTTATAACCTGTACGTGTAGTGAGGGTGTGGCTGTTATAACCTGTACGTGTAGCGATGGTGTGGCTGTTATAACCTGTACGTGTAGTGATGGTGGTGGCTGTTATAACCTGTACGTGTGGTGAGGTGGGGGCTGTTATAACCTGTACGTGTAGCGATGGTGTGAAACTGTTATAACCTGTACGTGTAGCAATGGTGTCGCTGTTATTATGATAACCTGTACGTGTATGCGATCGTGGGGGCTGTGCATGGCTTTGTACGTGTGGATGGTGTGGCTTCGGTAAAAATCTGTACGTGTGGTGTGAGGTGGCTGTGTATAACCTGTTTATGTATAGCGATGTGTTGGCTGTTATAACCTGTACGTGTAGTGATGGTCAGGCTGTTATAACCTGTACGTGTGGTGAGGTGGTGGCTGTTATAACCTGTACATGTGGTGAGGTGGTAGTCGTGGCTGTTATAACCTGTACGTGTAGTGAGGGTGTTGTTGCTGTTATAACCTGTACGTGTGTAGTGATGGTAATGGCTGTTATAACCTGTACGTGTAGTGATGGTCAGGCTGTTATAACCTGTACGTGTGTGTGGTGTGGCTGTTATAACCTGTACGTGTAGTGATGGTGTGGCTGTTATAACCTGTACGTGTAGTGAGGTGGTGTGGCTGTTATAACCTGTACGTGTAGTGAGGGTGTGGCTGTTATAACCTGTACGGTGTAATTGAGGGGTGGTGGCTGTTATAACCTGTACGTGTAGTAATGGTGGTGGCGGTTATAACCTGTACGTGTGGTGAGGTTGTGGCTGTTATAACCTGTACGTGTAGTGATTAGTCAAGGCTGTTATAACCTGTACGTGTGGTGAGGTGGTGGCTGTAATAACCTGTACGTGTGGTGAGGGTGTGGCTGTAATAACCTGTACGTGTGGTGAGGTGGTGGCTGTTATAACCTGTACGTGTGGTGAGGGTGTGGCTGTTATAACCAGTACATGTAGCGATGGTGTTGCTGTTATAACCTGTACGTGTAGTGATGGTGTGGCTGTTATAACCTGTACGTGTGGTGAGGTCGTGGATGTTATAACCTGTACGTGTAGTGAGGGTGTGGCTGTTATAACCTGTACGTGTAGTGATGGTCAGGCTGTTATAACCTGTACGTGTGGTGAGGTGGTGGCTGTTATAACCTGAACGTGTAGTAATGGTCAGGCTGTTATAACCTGTACATGTAGTGAGGGTGTGGCTGTTATAACCTGTACGTGTAGCGATGGTGTGGCTGTTATAACCTGTACGTGTAGTGATGGTGGTGGCTGTTATAACCTGTACGTGTGGTGAGGTGGTGGCTGTTATAACCTGTACGTGTAGTGAGGTGGTGGCTGTTATAACCTGTACGTGTAGTGATGGTGTGGCTGTTATAACCACCTGTACGTGTGAGTGAGATTGCATGGCTGTTATAACCTGTACGTGTAGCGAAGGTGGTGGCTGTTATAACCTGTACGTGTGGTGAGGTTGTGTGTTATGAACTTTGTAATGTGGCGATGGTGTGGTGTGGTGGCTGTTATAACCTGTACGTGTGGTGATGGTCAGGCTGTTATAACCTGTGCGTGTAGTGAGGGTGTGGCTGTTATAACCTGTACGTGTAGTGAGGTGGTGGCTGTTATAACCTGTACGTGTAGTGAGGTGGTGGCTGTTATAACCTGTACGTGTGGTGAGGTGGTGGCTGTTATAACCTGTACGTGTAGTGAGGTGGCTGTTATAACCTGTACGTGTAGTGATGGTGGTGGCTGTTGTATAACCTGTACGTGTAGTGAGGGTGTGGCTGTTATAACCTGTACGTGTGTGGTGAGGGTGTGGCTGTTATAACCTGTACGTGTAGTGATAGTGGTGGCTGTTATAACCTGTACGTGTAGTGAGGTGGTGGCTGTTATAACCTGTACGTGTGAGTGAGGGTGTGGCTGTTATAACCTGTACATGTAGCGATGGTGGTGGCTGTTATAACCTGTACTTGTAGTGAGGTGGTGGCTGTTAGAACCTGTCCGTGTGGTGAGGTGGTGGCTGTTATAACCTGTACGTGTAGCGATGGTGTGGCTGTTATAACCTGTGCGTGTGGTGGGGTGGTTGGCTGTTATAACGTGTGCGTGTGTGGTGAGTGGTGGCTGTTATAACCTGTACGTGTAGTGAGGGTGGTGGCTGTTATAACCTGTACGTGTAGTGAGGTGGTGGCTGTTATAACCTGTACGTGTGGTAGAGGGTGGTGGCTGTTATAGCCTGTGCGTGTAGTGAGGTGGTGGCTGTTATAACCTGTACGTGTGGTGAGGTGGTGGCTGTTATAACCTGTACGTGTAGTGAGGTGGTGGCTGTTATAACCTGTACGTGTAGTGAGGGTGATGGCTGTTGTTTATAACCTGTACGTGTAGTGAGGTGGTGGCTGTTGTAACCTGTACGTGTGGTGAGGTGGTGGCTGTTATAACCTGTACGTGTAGCGATGGTGTGGCTGTTATAACCTGTACGTGTGGTGAGGGTGTGGCTGTTATAACCTGTACGTGTAGTGAGGTGGTGGCTGTTATAACCTGTACGTGTAGTGAGGTGGTGGCTGTTATAACCTGTACGTGTAGTGAGGTGGTGGCTGTTATAACCTGTACGTGTAGTGAGGGTGTGGCTGTTATAACCTGTACGTGTGGTGAGGGTGGTGGCTGTTATAACCTGTACGTGTGGTGAGGTGGTATTTATAACTGTTATAACTGTTATAACCTGTACGTGTGGTGAGAGTGATGGCTGTTATAACCTGTACGTGTAGTGAGGGTGGTGGCTGTTATAACCTGTATACGTGTAGTGAGGTGGTGGCTGTTATAACCTGTACGTGTGAGTGAGATGGTGTGGCTGTTATAACCTGTACGTGTAGTGATGGTGGTGGCTGTTATAACCTGTACGTGTGGTGAGGTGGTGGCTGTTATAACCTGTACGTGTGGTGAGGGGGTGGCTGTTATAACCTGTACGTGTAGTGAGGGTGTGCTGTTATAACCTGTACGTGTGGCGAGGTGGTGGCTGTTATAACCTGTACGTGTGGTGAGTGGTGGCTGTTATAACCTGTACGTGTGAGTGGGGGTGTGGCTGTTATAACCTGTACGTGTGGTGAGGGTGTGGCTGTTATAACCTGTACGTGTAGCGTGGTGAGGTGGTGGCTGTTATAGCCTGTACGTGTAGTGATGGTGTGGCTGTTATAACCTGTACGTGTAGTGAGGTGGTGGCTGTTATAACCTGTACGTGTAGTGAGGCCGGTGGTGTTATAACCTGTACGTGTGGTGAGGTGGTGAAAGCTGTTGTAACCTGTACGTGTGGTGAGTGGTGGCTGTTATAACCTGTACGTGTAGTGAGGTGGTGGCTGTTATAACCTGTACGTGTAGTGAGGTGGTGGCTGTTATAACCTGTACGTGTAGTGAGGGTGTGGCTGTTATAACCTGTACGTGTGGTGAGGGTGTGGCTGTTATAACCTGTACGTGTAGTGAGGTGTGGCTGTTATAACCTGTACGCATGTAATGAGGTGGTGGCTGTTATAACCTGTACGTGTGGTGAGGTGGTGTGCTGTTGTAACCTGTACGTGTAGCGAGGTGGTGGCTGTTATAACCTGTACGTGTGGTGAGGTGGTGGCTGTTATAACCTGTACGTGTAGTGAGAGTGTGGCTGTTATAACCTGTACGTGTATTGAACGAGTGAGTGGCTGTTATAACCTGTACGTGTGGTGAGGGTGTGGCTGTTATAACCTGTACGTGTAGGTGAGGTGTGTGGCTGTTATAACCTGTACGTGTAGTGGTGGTGGTGGCTGTTATAACCTGTACGTGTGATAGGTGAGGGTGGTGGCTGTTATAACCTGTACGTGTAGTGAGGGTGTGGCTGTTATAACCTGTACGTGTAGTATGGGTGGTGGCTGTTATAACCTGTACGTGTAGTGAGGTGTGTGGCTGTTATAACCTGTACGTGTGGTGAGGTGGTGGCTGTTATAACCTGTACGTGTGGTGAGGTGGCGGCTGTTATAACCTGTACGTGTAGTGAGGTGGTGGCTGTTATAACCTGTACATGTGGTGAGGGTGTGGCTGTTATAACCTGTACGTGTGGTGAGGTGGTGGCTGTTATAACCTGTACGTGTGGTGAGGTGGTGGCTGTTATAACCTGTACGTGTAGTGATGGTGTGGCTGTTATAACCTGTACGTGTAGTGATGGTGTGGCTGTTATAACCTGTACGTGTGGTGAGGTGGTGGCTGTTATAACCTGTACGTGTAGTGATGGTGTGGCTGTTATAACCTGTACGTGTAGCGATGGTGTGGCTGTTATAACCTGTACGTGTGGTGAGGGTGGTGGCTGTTATAACCTGTACGTGTAGTGATGGTGGTGGCTGTTATAACCTGTACGTGTAGTGAGGTGGTGGCTGTTATAACCTGTACGTGTGGTGAGGTGGTGTGCTGTTGGTATGTTATAACCTGTACGTGTGGTGAGGTGGTGGCTGTTATAACCTGTACGTGTAGTGAGGGTGGTGGCTGTTATAACCTGTACGTGTAGTGAGGTGGTGGCTGTTATAACCTGTACGTGTAGTGAGGTGGTGGCTGTTATAACCTGTACGTGTAGTGAGGTGGTGGCTGTTATAACCTGTACGTGTAGTGATGGTGTGGCTGTTATAACCTGTACGTGTAGTGAGGTGGTGGCTGTTATAACCTGTACGTGTAGTGAGGTGTGTGGCTGTTATAACCTGTACGTGTAGTGAGGTGGTGGCTGTTATAACCTGTACGTGTATGTGAGGTGGTGTGGCTGTTATAACCTGTACGTGTAGTGAGGTGGTGGCTGTTATAACCTGTACATGTAGTGAGGGGTGTGGCTGTTATAACCTGTACGTGTAGTGAGGTGGTGGCTGTTATAACCTGTACGTGTATTGCGATGGTGTATTGTTATAACCTGTACGTGTGGTGAAGGTGGTGGCTGTTATAACCTGTACGTGTAGTGATGGTGGTGGCTGTTATAACCTGTACGTGTGGTGATGGTGGTGGCTGTTATAACCTGTACGTGTGGTGAGGTGGTGGCTGTTATAACCTGTACGTGTAGTGATGGTGTGGCTGTTATAACCTGTACGTGCTGTAGTGAGGGTGTGGCTGTTATAACCTGTACGTGTGGTGAGGGTGTGGCTGTTATAACCTGTACGTGTAGTGAGGTGGTGGCTGTTATAACCTGTACGTGTAGTGAGGTGGTGGCTGTTATAACCTGTACGTGCAGTGTGGTGAGGTGGTGGCTGTTATAACCTGTACGTGTGGCGAGGTGGTGGCTGTTATAACCTGTACGTGTGGTGAGGTGGTGGCTGTTATAACCTGTACGTAGTGAGGTGGTGGCTGTTATAACCTGTACGTGTAGTGAGGTGGTGGCTGTTATAACCTGTACGTGTAGTGTGGTGTGGCTGTTATAACCTGTACGTGTAGTGAGGTGAGGCTGTTATAACCTGTACGTGTAAAGTGAGGGTGTGGCTGTTATAACCTGTACGTGTAGTGAGGTGGTGGCTGTTATAACCTGTACGTGTAGTGAGGGTGGTGGCTGTTATAACCTGTACGTGTAGTGAGGTGGTGGCTGTTATAACCTGTACGTGTGGTGAGGTGGTGGCTGTTATAACCTGTACGTGTAGTGAGGTGGTGGCTGTTATAACCTGTACGTGTAGTGAGGTGGTGGCTGTTATAACCTGTACGTGTGGTGAGGTGGTGGCTGTTATAACCTGTACGTGTAGTGAGGTGTGTGGCTGTTATAACCTGTTATAACCTGTACGTGTAGTGAGGGTGGTGGCTGTTATAACCTGTACGTGTGGTGAGTGGTGTGGCTGTTATATAACCTGTACGTACTGTTATAACCTGTACGTGTAGTGATGGTGTGGCTGTTATAACCTGTACGTGTGGTGAGGTGGTGGCTGTTATAACCTGTACGTGTAGTGAGGTGGTGGCTGTTATAACCTGTACGTGTAGTGAGGTGGTGGCTGTTATAACCTGTACGTGTAGTGATGGTGTGGCTGTTATAACCTGTACGTGTAGTGGTGGTGGCTGCTATAACCTGTACGAGGAGGGTGGCTGTTATAACCTGTACGTGTAGTGAGGGTGGTGGCTGTTATAACCTGTACGTGTAGTGAGGTGGTGGCTGTTATAACCTGTACGTGTAGTGAGGGTGGTGGTGGCTGATATAACCTGTACGTGTGGTGAGTGTGGTGGCTGTTATAACCTGTTACGTGTAGTGATGGTGTGGCTGTTATAACCTGTACGTGTGGTGAGGTGGTGGCTGTTATAACCTGTACGTGTAGTGAGGTGGTGGCTGTTATAACCTGTACGTGTGTGGTGAGGTGGTGGCTGTTATAACCTGTACGTAGTGCAGTGAGTGGCTGTTATAACCTGTACCGTTATAACCTGTAGGTGGCTGTTATAACCTGTACGTGTAGTGAGGGTGGTGGCTGTTATAACCTGTACGTGTATGTGAGGTGTGGCTGTTATAACCTGTACGTGGCGTGAGGTGGTGGCTGTTATAACCTGTACGTGTGGTGTCGAGAGTTGGCTGTTTATGAGGTGGTGGCGTTATAACCTGTACGTATGGTGAGGGTGTGGCTGTTATAACCTGTACGTGTAGTGAGGTGTAGGCTGTTATAACCTGTACGTGTAGTGAGGTGGTGGCTGTTATAACCTGTACGTGTGGTGAGGTGGTGGCTGTTATAACCTGTACGTAGCGAGGGTGGTGGCTGTTATAACCTGTGTAGTGATGGTGTGGCTGTTATAACCTGTACGTGTAGTGAGGTGGTGGCTGTTATAACCTGTATTGCGTGTGAGTGAGGGTGGTGTTATAACCTGTACGTGTGGTGGGTGGTGGTGGCTGTTATAACCTGTACGTGTAGTGAGGTGGTGGCTGTTATAACCTGGCTGAGGGTGTGCTGATAACCTGTAAGTGACGTGGTGAGGTGGCGGCTGTTATAACCTGTACGTGTAGTGAGGTGGTGGCTGTTATAACCTGTACGTGTAGTGAGGTGGTGGCTGTTATAACCTGTACGTGGGAGTAGGTGGTGGCTGTTATAACCTGTACGTGTAGTGAGGTGGTGGCTGTTATAACCTGTACGTGTAGTGAGGTGGTGGCTGTTATAACCTGTACGATGGTGAGGTGTGTAGCTGTTATAACCTGTACGTGTGGCGAGGTGGTGGCTGTTATAACCTGTACGTGTAGTGGTGGTGGCTGTTATAACCTGTACGTGTAGTTAGGTGGTGGCTGTTATAACCTGTACGTGTGGTGAGGTGGTGGCTGTTATAACCTGTTTGTGTGGTGAGGTGGTGGCTGTTATAACCTGTACGTGTAGTGAGGTGGTGGCTGTTATAACCTGTACGTGTAGTGAGGTGGTGGCTGTTATAACCTGTACGTGTAGTGAGATGGTGGCTGTTATAACCTGTAGGTGTAGTGAGGTGGTGGCTGTTATAACCTGTACGTGTAGTGAGGTGGTGGATGTTATAACCTGTAGGTGTAGTGAGGTGGTGGCTGTTATAACCTGTACGTGTAGTGAGGTGGTGGCTGTTATAACCTGTACGTGTAGTGAGGTGGTGGCTGTTATAACCTGTACGTGTAGTGAGATGTTGGCAGTTATAACCTGTACGTGTAGTGAGGTGGTGGCTGTTATAACATGTACGTGTTGTGAGGTGGTGGCTGTTATAACCTGTACGTGTAGTGAGGTGGTGGCTGCCATAACCTGTACGTATGGTAAGGTGGTGGCTGTTATAACCTGTACGTGTAGTGAGGTGGTGGCTGTTATAACCTGTACGTGTAGTGAGGTGGTGGCTGTTATAACCTGTAGGTGTAGTGAGGTGGTGGCTGCCATAACCTGTACGTATGGTAAGGTGGTGGCTGTTATAACCTGTACGTGTAGTGAGGTGGTGGCTGTTATAACCTGTAGGTGTGGTGAGGTGGTGGCTGTTATAACCTGTACGTGTAGTGAGGTGGTGGCTGCCATAACCTGTACGTATGCTAAGGTGGTGGCTGTTATAACCTGTACGTGTAGTGAGGTGGTGGCTGTTATATCCTGTAGGTGGTTACAGCGGAAAACCCGGGTTCGATTCACCACATGGGTTCAATGTGTGAAGCCCATTTATGGTCCCCCCACCCCACCCCACCCCCGCCATGATATTGCTGGAATATTGCTGAAAGCGGCGTAAAACTAACCTCGCTCTATCGGTATGGGAGGTTGCAGCCCATATCATTACACCTGTGCTATTCAGATCAGTGAGAATGAAGCCGTGAGCTAGTCGTCTCGGGTGAATGTCTGCAGCGCGTAGACGGTTCCTCGCAGACTGGGCTGAAATCCTACACAATCCCGGTATTGGTGTCGCTACAGAGTTGTACCTGATGAGTATATCACGTGTGTGACGAACCCGCATGAACCTGTCCTGCGCTGCAGGTGTGACACGTAGTCGACTAGGTTTGGGGAGGTCACGTGTTGTGACCACTGCGACTGATATGGGTTTCATGATCTTGTAATGGTGCTTGGTTGTACCTGAAAAACACCGTGGTACGGCCGAACCCGAGTCGGTTGTAGCTTTAAGCTTCTGTATGTTGTGGCATGTTTTCACTTCCTGTACACTCATGACGATAAACAAATGTAAAAACATCGTTCATGTTGCACGTTCCTTTCACACTTTGCGTTTCCATCACTGTTTCGGTATTTTTGCCCGGATTTTATTCTGCACAAATCACTGGTGATGCATGCAGACATTTATATTCGGTATCCATTTTTGGATTAGCAAAACTATTAGCAAAACTTCATCAGATATTTCCAATTTCACGTATTTGTTTGTAGAGTGTATTTTCGTTGAGGGACAAAGAAACCCATAGTATTCCACACAGGAGCTCTGAATTAGTACCTGGAAATTACTTCCATTATTGGGAAGACATTCATAATAGAATGTGCTTTTACTTCTGGGGGATTTAGCACTCTTGTTTCTGCTTTCAGCTTCTCAGACATCATTATTTTGACTTGTTGTATGGAAATAAGAAATACCTTCTTCACAGAAGGTATGAAAAATGCTGTTCATTCACCGGTGAGAGTATGACAATATTTATGATTTCCCTTGGGGTCGAACTAAAACACGCGAGAACACAATTTTTGAACAAGTCACGCGACAGTAACCACGTGACTAGACCCGTCATGTGATCGGTCGATTTCAAAATGGCGACCACCACTGCTGTTGTTGGCTTGTTGTGTTTGTTTCCTGTACTTACTCTGATCGAATGTAGGTACGAGCCGACCTGGCAGTCCATAGACTCGAGACCCCTGCCAAGCTGGTATGACGAGAGTAAGATTGGCATCTTCATTCACTGGGGCGTGTTTTCTGTGCCCAGTTATGTGGACGAGTGGTTCTGGTATTATTGGAAGGGACCCACTCCAGTGAAGAGCGTCGTCAAATTTATGGAAGAAAACTACCGTCCTGGTTTCACGTATGCAGACTTTGCGCCACAGTTCACCGCTGAGTTCTTCAGCCCCTACAAATGGGCAGACATCTTCCAGGCGTCAGGAGCCCGGTAACGTATTTCACCGCCCCATCACCAGTTACCGTGTGACCCTCTTTAGCTGTTACTGCGGTTGTTACTGTTGGTGTTATTGATATGGGCATTGTTGACGCCAACAAACATTTGGCGTTTTATGCATATTTTCTAGTAACTGACGTTTAATATTTCAGTTGTAAGTAATCTGGCATACTCGCTAAACGTTCAGTACGAACGCAGCAGACCTGGTTACCCCGTTTGACCCGGAAATTGAGCCTTGACTCTCCATAACGCAGCCCAGCTAATTTTCGACTATGGCAGGCCAAACAAGCATAAAACAGTTACATCTTACATTTACCACTCCTACCATTCTTATGACAATTAAAAAATATTATAGTGCATATATTTTTTTTTGGTAAAATTATTTTCGAATATCACCATTGTAAGATCACCAAACTATTGTAAAATTTCTGTCATCACACAAATGTAAGATTTCTGTCATCACACTATTGTAAAATAATCACACTGTTGTAAGATCACCACACTATTGTAAAATTTCTGTCATCACACTAATGTAAGATTTCTGTCATCACACTATTGTAAAATTTCTGTCATCACACTATTGTAAAATTTCTGTCATCACACTATTGTAAAATTTCTGTCATCACACTATTGTAAGATCACCACACTATTGTACGATCACCACACTATTGTAAAATTTCTGTCATTACACTAATGTAAGATTTCTGTCATCACATTATTGTAAAATGTCTGTCATCACACTATTGTAAAATTTCTGTCATCACACTATTGTAAGTTCATCACACTATTGTAAGATCACCACACTATTGTACGATCACCACACTATTGTAAAATTTCTGTCATCACACTAATGTAAGATTTCTGTCATCACACTATTGTAAAATTTCTGTCATCACACTATTGTAAGTTCATCACACTATTGTAAGATCACCACACTATTGTACGATCACCACACTATTGTAAAATTCTGTCATCACACTAATGTAAGATTTCTGTCATCACACTAAATGTAAGACTTCTGTCAATGTGAGAAAACCTGAACTTGGATGGCTGGAGTTTGCATGAAGAGGAAAGAAGGCAACAGTAGGAGATTAAATGAAATTGCACCTTATTTCTAGGGCTGAAATACATGTCTTGTCTTCTACATCCCTGCCTACCAATATTTCTGTATGTTGAGGACATGGAAGTCTTGTTGATACTGCAGACAACAGTTTCAGTAGGGTACCAAATCAGTTCATGTGGTTTGAGAGTACCTCTATAACCATGGCAACCAATTGACTTGTTTCAGTTATGTGGTGTTTGTGAGCAAGCATCATGAAGGCTTCACCAACTGGCCATCAAAGGCATCCTTCAACTGGAACTCGATGGATGTTGGCCCCCGACGGGACATAGTGGGTAAGTCTACAGAGCTGCCCTGACTCATGTCAAGATATAGTCCCAATTGTGGGAGGTTGATTGCTGCTTGGTTGGAGCCCCACACAGACACTATCAGCGAGCCTGACCGCCCGATGACGTTAGTTGCCTCTTACGACAAGCATGGATTACTGAAGACCAGTTTTGACCCAGATCTTCACAGCTATGAACATGAATGAAAGAGAAATGAATAAGTAGATTAGTTTGTGTATGCCACAAATGTATACTGTACTCATATCTTAATCATTTATCATTCAATGGTGAAGTTAAGTATAATTTCAGTGTTAGTTTTTTGAAAGAATACTTCATGTATGCATTATGTTGTTTTGCAAATTATAATGTTAGTATATGAACTCTTCCACATACACATAACCTGTGTCACTAATTTGTGCTGCGCTCACATTCTGTGTTCATTCACCAATTGAGTAGATTGATGCTCTTGCTGTTGATCAGTGGATCGTCTGGTCCAGACTCGATTATTTACAGACCGCCGCGATATAGCTGGAATATTGCTGAGTGCAGCGTTAAACAACAAACTAGCCAGCCAGCCGCTGCTTTTAGCTGTGGGGGTGGTGGGGTACAATGCATGGACCCCATTACTGCTGAAAGTGGCGTAAAACTAAATTCGTTCACTCACTGCTTTCAGGGGAGCTAACTACAGCTATCCGCAACAGCACCGACTTACGGATGGGCGTATATCACTCGCTGTTTGAGTGGTTCAATCCTCTCTTCAATGCAGATAAAGCCAACAAGTTCAAGACGCAGGACTTTATCACGGTAAGTTGTTATTTTGTCTTATCCTGACTCATGATCTTTTGCTTATCTCCCTTTCCCTTTCGAATGGTAGTGGAACACTTGAATCCCTTGAAGTGGACGTAAAAATACACTCACCCACGAGTTATCTCCCGTTTGCCCTTTTTCCCCACGCAAACTTGAAAAATTACATATTTAAAAAAAATCACAAAAAAACTTTCAATATCATCATATTGTACACTCTTCGACAAAGTGGAGCTATGTTTGCACCAAAACACTGGAACACCAGGTGGAGGTATGTTTGCACCAGTACACTGGAACACCAAGTGGAGCTATGTTTGTATAATACACTGGAACACCAGGTGGAGCTATGTTTGTATAATACACTGGAACACCAGGTGGAGCTATGTTTGTATAATACACTCGAACACCAGGTGGAGCTATGTTTGTATAATACACTCGAACACCAGGTGGAGCTATGTTTGTATAATACACTGGAACACCAGGTGGAGCTATGTTTGTATAATACACTGGACACCAGGTGGAGCTATGTTTGTATAATACACTGGAACACCAGGTGGAGCTATGTTTGTATAATACACTGGAACACCAGGTGGAGCTATGTTTGTATAATACACTCGAACACCAGGTGGAGCTATGTTTGTATAATACACTGGAACACCAGGTGGAGCTATGTTTGTATAATACACTGGAACACCAGGTGGAGCTTTGTTTGTATAATACATCGAACACCAGGTGGAGCTATGTTTGTATAATACACTGGAACACCAGGTGGAGCTATGTTTGTATAATACACTGGAACACCAGGTGGAGCTATGTTTGTATAATACACTGGACACCAGGTGGAGCTATGTTTGTATAATACACTGGAACACCAGGTGGAGCTATGTTTGTATAATACACTCGAACACCAGGTGGAGCTATGTTTGTATAATACACTGGAACACCAGGTGGAGCTATGTTTGTATAATACACTGGAACACCAGGTGGAGCTATGTTTGTATAATACACTGGAACACCAGGTGGAGCTATGTTTGTATAATACACTCGAACACCAGGTGGAGCTATGTTTGTATAATACACTGGAACACCAGGTGGAGCTATGTTTTTATAATACATCCGAACACCAAGTGGAGCAATGTTTAGCTTGTTTGAGTGGCATTTTAGGTCCCATCATCAGCTACGACGTTGTGGACCTATTCACCAATGTACCTTGGGAAGAAGCCCTTCAAGCACTATGCCACAGAATTGACAACCTCCAACAACCCCTCAACACTAGCCTCTCTACCGACTCTATCATCAGCCTCACCACCGCCTGCATCAACTCCACCTACTTCACCTGGGGCGATGCCATCTATGAGCAAATCAACGGACTTCCCATGGGCTCCCCACTATCCCCCATCCTAACAGAAATTTACATGACCGACCTGGAAGATAAGGCCCTAGAAACTGCACCCTTCAAACCCTCCTGCTGGTACCGCAAAGTTGATGATACCTTCGTCATCCTCCAACCTCAGCAAGATCCAAAGCAGCTCCTCACCCATCTCAACAACCAACATCCCCGCATCAAATTCACCATAGAAACAGAGCAGAACAACCAACTACCTTTCCTTGATGTCCTTGTATCCCGCACCTCCTGCAACCAACTCCAGATCTCCGTGTACAGAAAACCTACCCATACGGATCAATACATCCACTACAACTCCAACCACCCCCCTAAAGTCAAGACCGGCATCATCTCTACATTGACCAGAAGAGCCAAAAACATCTGCTCAACAAACCTACAAGAAGAAATTGAACACCTAAGGAATGTCTTTGTAGAACGCAACCACTACCCACCTGAAATAGTCAACAGAACCATCGAGCAACACTTTCACCTCCTGCCAAAAGATCTAAACCAGAATCAGCCCCCATCAAGATATCCATTCCCTACATAGGTAAACCATCACATCAAATCAGCCGACTCCTGAAACAACAGGCAGGCATAGACACAACCTTCTCAGTGTCCTCCAGCCTCAACAACCTCCTCCATGCCAACGGAAGAAAACAACCCACCATCAACAACAACAACCCGAAATGTGTTATTTATAAAATAAACTGTGGTTGTGGACAAAGCTACATAGGTGAAACATCCCGACCCATCAACACTTTAGTAAAAGAACATCGCACCTCTGTTGCTAACTCCGACACCAAATCAGCTATCTCTGACCACATCAAAGCAAACCCCAATCACCAAATAGAGTGGTCCGACTTCACCATTCTCGCCAACAACCAAACAGACTTCACTAAACGCAAGCTCACCAAAGCCATTCACATCAAACGCCATAAGCCCACCATCAACCATGACCAAGGATACTTCATTCCATCAGCTTATGATCCACTCCTCCACCAAGCCCAATCTATTGTATAAACATCGCACCTATTGTACAAACTTCCCCTTCATTGTACCACTCCTGTATTTATACATCTCTGGCTTCCATTCACTATCCTTTGTGTACTCACTGGCTTCATCAGCTAACTGCTCAACCAATTATGGCAATTATGTTGTTTCCTTTGTCAATTACAATGTATGTAGTTTCATTGTTATACACAGTATAAATATGCAGCTCCTCCACCTCATGTATCACTCTTGCTTGACAACGGTACAAGAATCTGTATCGAAACGTCGCACTCACGAAATAAAGAAGTTGTTATTCATAAAAACTTGTTCCATATTGGAGTTATGCTTGTTTAATACACTGGAACACCAGGTGGAGCTATTTTTGCACAATACACTGGAACACCAGGTGGAGCTATTTTTGCACAATACACTGGACACCAGGTGGAGCTATGTTTGCACAATACATTTGCTCACCAGGTGGAGATGTGTTTGTTGTACTCTGATGATGTTTGCAGCACAAGACTGGACCCGAGTTGTATGAGCTGGTCAACAAATACAAACCTGACATCATCTGGTCTGACGGATGTCCTGCTCCTAACGCCTACTGGAATTCTACACAGTTCTTGGCCTGGCTGTACAATGACAGGTGAGCTCTACACAGTTCTTGGCCTGGCTGTACAATGACAGGTGAGCTCTACACAGTTCTTGGCCTGGCTGTACAAGGACAGGTGAGTTCTACACAGTTCTTGGCCTGGCTGTACAATGACAGGTGAGATCCACACAGCTCTTGGCTAGCCTGTACAATGACAGGTGAGTTCCACGCAGTTCTTGGCCAGGCTGTACAGTGACAGGTGAGTTCCACGCAGTTCTTGGCCAGGCTGTACAATGACAGGTGAGTTCTACACAGTTCTTGTCTGTACAATGACAGGTGAGCTCTACACAGTTCTTGGCCTGGCTGTACAATGATAGGTGAGCTCCACGCAGTTCTTGGCCTGGCTGTACAATGACAGGTGAGTTCTACACAGTTCTTGGCCTGGCTGTACAAGGACAGGTGAGTTCTACACAGTTCTTGGCCTCGCTGTACAATGACAGGTGAGTTCCACACAGTTCTTGGCCTGGCTGTACAAGGACAGGTGAGTTCTACACAGTTCTTGGCCTGGCTGTACAATGATAGGTGAGCTCCACGCAGTTCTTGGCCTGGCTGTACAATGACAGGTGAGTTCCACGCAGTTCTTGGTCTGGCTGTACAATGATAGGTGAGCTCCATGCAGTTCTTGTCCTCGCTGTACAATGACAGGTGAGTTCTACACAGTTCTTGGCCTGGCTGTACAAGGACAGGTGAGTTCTACACAGTTCTTGGCCAGGCTGTACAATGACAGGTGAGATCCACACAGCTCTTGGCTAGGCTGTACAATGACAGGTGAGGTCCACGTAGTTCTTGGCCAGGCTGTACAATGACAGGTGAGTTCCATGCAGTTCTTGGCCAGGCTGTACAATGACAGGTGAGTTCCACACAGTTCTTGTCTGTACAATGACAGGTGAGCTCTACACAGTTCTTGTCTGTACAATGACAGGTGAGTTCTACACAGTTCTTGGCCTGGCTGTACAATAACAGGTGAGTTCTACACAGTTCTTGGCCTGGCTGTACAATGACAGGTGAGTTCCACACAGTTCTTGGCCTGGCTGTACAATGACAGGTGAGTTCCACACAGTTCTTGGCCTGGCTGTACAATGACAGGTGAGTTCTACACAGTTCTTGGCCTGACTGTACAATGACAGGTGAGCCCTACACAGTTCTTGTCTGTACAATGACAGGTGAGCTCTACCCAGTTCTTGTCTGTACAATGACAGGTGAGCTCTACACAGTTCTTGGCTGTACAATGACAGGTGAGTTCTACACAGTTCTTGTCTGTACAATGACAGGTGAGCTCTACACAGTTCTTGTCTGTACAATGACAGGTGAGCTCTACACAGTTCTTGTCTGTACAATGACAGGTGGGCTCTACACAGTTCTTGTCTGTACAATGACAGGTGAGCTCTACACAGTTCTTGTCTGTACAATGACAGGTGAGCTCTACACAGTTCTTGTCTGTACAATGACAGGTGAGTTCTACACAGTTCTTGTCTGTACAATGACAGGTGAGTTCTACACAGTTCTTGTCTGTACAATGACAGGTGAGCTCTACACAGTTCTTGTCTGTACAATGACAGGTGAGCTCTACACAGTTCTTGTCTGTACAATGACAGGTGAGTTCTACACAGTTCTTGTCTGTACAATGACAGGTGAGTTCTACACAGTTCTTGTCTGTACAATGACAGGTGAGCTCTACACAGTTCTTGTCTGTACAATGACAGGTGAGCTCTACACAGTTCTTGTCTGTACAGTGACAGGTGAGCTTTACACAGCTCTTGTCTGTACAATGACAGGTGAGCTCTACACAGTTCTTGTCTGTACAATGACAGGTGAGTTCTACACAGTTCTTGTCTGTACAATGACAGGTGAGCTCTACACAGTTCTTGGCCTGGCTGTACAATGACAGGTGAGTTCCACACAGTTCTTGGCCTGGCTGTACAATGACAGGTGAGTTCTACACAGTTCTTGGCCTCGCTGTACAATGACAGGTGAGCTCTACACAGTTCTTGTCTGTACAATGACAGGTGAGCTCTACACAGTTCTTGGCCTGGCTGTACAATTTCAGGTGAGTTCCACACAGTTCTTGGCCTGGCTGTACAATGACAGGTGAGTTCCACGCAGTTCTTGGCCAGGCTGTACAATGACAGGTGAGTTCCATGCAGTTCTTGGCCAGGCCGTACAATGACAGGTGAGTTCCACACAGTTCTTGTCTGTACAATGACAGGTGAGCTCTACACACTTCTTGGTCTGGCTCTACAATGACAGGTGAGTTCCACGCAGTTCTTGGTCTGGTTGTACAATGACAGGTGAGCTCCACGCAGTTCTTGGCCTGGCTGTACAATGACAGGTGAGTTCTACACAGTTCTTGGCCTGGCTGTACAATGACAGGTGAGTTCTACACAGTTCTTGGCCAGGCTGTACAATGACAGGTGAGTTCCACACAGTTCTTGGCCTGGCTGTACAATTTCAGGTGAGTTCTACACAGTTCTTGGCCTGGCTGTACAATGACAGGTGAGCTCTACACAGTTCTTGTCTGTACAATGACAGGTGAGCTCTACATAGTTCTTGGCCTGGCTGTACAATTTCAGGTGAGTTCCACGCAGTTCTTGGCCTGACTGTAAAATGACAGGTGAGTTCCACGCAGTTCTTGGTCTGGCTGTACAATGACAGGTGAGCTCCACGCAGTTCTTGGCCTGGCTGTACAATGACAGGTGAGTTCTACACAGTTCTTGGCCTGGCTGTACAATGACAGGTGAGTTCCACACAGTTCTTGTCTGTACAATGACAGGTGAGCTCTACACAGTTCTTGTCTGTACAATGACAGGTGAGTTCTACACAGTTCTTGGCCTGGCTGTACAATGACAGGTGAGCTCTACACAGTTCTTGGCCTGGCTGTACAATGACAGGTGAGTTCCACACAGTTCTTGGCCTGGCTGTACAATTACAGGTGAGTTCTACACAGTTCTTGGCCTGGCTGTACAATGACAGGTGAGTTCTACACAGTTCTTGGCCTGGCTGTACAATTACAGGTGAGCTCTACACAGTTCTTGTCTGTACAATGACAGGTGAGCTCTACACAGTTCTTGTCTGTACAATGACAGGTGAGCTCTACACAGTTCTTGTCTGTACAATGACAGGTGAGTTCTACACAGTTCTTGTCTGTACAATGACAGGTGAGCTCTACACAGTTCTTGTCTGTACAATGACAGGTGAGCCCAACACAGTTCTTGTCTGTACAATGACAGGTGAGCTCTACACAGTTCTTGTCTGTACAATGACAGGTGAGCTCTACACAGTTCTTGTCTGTACAATGACAGGTGAGCTCTACACAGTTCTTGTCTGTACAATGACAGGTGAGTTCTACACAGTTCTTGTCTGTACAATGACAGGTGAGTTCTACACAGTTCTTGGCCTGGCTGTACAATAACAGGTGAGTTCTACACAGTTCTTGGCCTGGCTGTACAATGACAGGTGAGCTCTACACAGTTCTTGTCTGTACAATGACAGGTGAGCTCTACACAGTTCTTGGCCTGGCTGTACAATTTGAGGTGAGCTCTACACAGTTCTTGGCCTGGCTGTACAATGACAGGTGAGTTCTACACAGTTCTTGGCCTGGCTGTACAATGACAGGTGAGCTCTACACAGTTCTTGTCTGTACAATGACAGGTGAGCTCTACACAGTTCTTGGCCTGGCTGTACAATTTCAGGTGAGTTCTACACAGTTCTTGGCCTGGCTGTACAATGACAGGTGAGTTCTACACAGTTCTTGGCCTGGCTGTACAATGACAGGTGAGCTCTACACAGTTCTTGTCTGTACAATGACAGGTGAGCTCTACACAGTTCTTGGCCTCGCTGTACAATGACAGGTGAGTTCTACACAGTTCTTGGCCAGGCTGTACAATGATAGGTGAGTTCAATACGGTTCTTGGCCAGCCTGTACAATGACAGGTGAGTTCACGCAGTTCTTGGCCTGGCTGTTCAGTGACAGGTAAGTTAACGTTCCACATGGTTCTTGGCCTGGCTGTACAATGACAGGTGAGTTCCACATGGTTCTTGGCCTGGCTGTACAATGACAGGTGAGTTCCATGCGGTTCTTGGCCTGGCTGTACAATGACAGGTGAGTTCCACATTGTTCTTGGCCTGGCTGTACAATGACAGGTGAGTACCACACGGTTCTTGGCCAGGCTGTACAATGACAGGTGAGTACCACACGGTTCTTGACCAGGCTGTACAATTACAGGTGAGTACCACATGGTTCTTGGCCTGGCTAAACAATGACAGGTGAGTTCCATGCAGTTCTTGGCCTGGCTGTGCAATGACAGGTGAGTACCATGCAGCTCTTGGTCTGGCTGTACAATGATAGGTGAGTTCCATGCAGTTCTTGGCCTGGCTGTGCAATGACAGGTGAGTTCCATGCGGTTCTTGGCCTGGCTGTGCAATGACAGGTGACTTTCACGCAGTTCTTGGCCTGGCTGTTCAGTGACAAGTGAGCTCCACATGGTTCTTGGCCTGGCTGTACAAGGACAGGTGAGTTCCACATTGTTCTTGGCCTGGCTGTACAATGACAGGTGAGTTCCACGCAGCTCTTGGCCTGGCTGTTCAGTGACAAGTGAGCTCCACATGGTTCTTGGCCTGGCTGTACAAGGACAGGTGAGTTCAATGCAGTTCTTGGCCAGGCTGTACAATGACAGGTGAGTTCCACGCAGTTCTTGGCCTGGCTGTACAGTGACAGATGAGTTCCACATTGTTCTTGGCCAGGCTGTACAATGACAGGTGAATTCCACATTGTTCTTGGCCTGGCTGTACAATGACAGGTGAGTTCCACATTGTTCTAGGCCAGGCTGTACAATGACTGGTGAGTTCCACATTGTTCTTGGCCTGGCTGTACAATGATAGGTGAGCTCCACATGGTTCTTGGCCTGGCTGTACAATGACAGGTGAGTTCCGCGCTGTTCTTGGCCTGGCTGTACAATGACTGGTGAGTTCCACATGGTTCTTGGCCTGGCTGTACAATGACAGGTGAGTTCCATGTGGTTCTTGGCCTGGCTGTACAGTGACTGGTGAGTTCCTCATGGTTCTTGGCCTGGCTGTACAATGACAGGTGAGTTCCACGCGATTCTTGGCCTGACTATACAATGATAGGTGAGCTCCATGCGGTTCTTGGCCTGGCTGTACAATGATAGGTGAGTTCCATGTGGTTCTTGGCCTGACTATACAATGATAGGTGAGCTCCATGCGGTTCTTGGCCTGGCTGTACAATGACAGGTGAGTTCCACGCGGTTTTTGGCCTGACTATACAATGATAGGTGAGCTCCATGCGGTTCTTGGCCTGGCTGTACAATGACAGGTGAGTTCCACGCGGTTCTTGGCCTGACTATACAATGATAGGTGAGCTCCATGCGGTTCTTGGCCTGGCTGTACAATGATAGGTGAGTTCCATGTGGTTCTTGGCCTGGTTGTACAATGACAGGTGAGTTCCACGCGGTTCTTGCCCTGGCATAATAATGTTTTTATTACCCATTTGTGATATTCATGAAACTCTCTCCTTCTCCCTGCAGCCCAGTTAAGGACACTGTGGTGACCAATGACCGCTGGGGATCGGACACAGGCTGCAAACATGGAGGCTTCTTCACCTGTTCGGACCGCTACAACCCAGGTGTGTTTAACTTAGGTATCAGTATCAGCAGTATTACCTGCACCAGGGAAAAGTGTTTTGTGTTCAGGAATTGGTTAGGTGTCAGTGGTTGGGCAGATGACATACTTCCTCTGCGTTTGATAAATTCCGTGTTAATGTGTGACCGCTATGGCCATATTGCCTCATTACTCATCCCTCCGAGCCCATAGTAACCATAGCAACTGATATGTCATCAGGATTCCTCCAGAAACACAAGTGGGAGAACTGCCTGACGCTGGACAAGAAGTCGTGGGGCTACCGTCGGGAGGCTGAGTTGGCCGACTACATGACCATGAAGGAACTCACTAAAACACTGGCAGAAACAATCAGGTTTGTGAGGGTTGCCACGGAGATGAGTGTTTATAAACACTGGCAGAAACAATCAGGTTTGTCAGGGTTGTCAGGGAGAAGGCTTGTTCTGGAGATTGGTTGTCATAGAGAAGGGTTGCCACCGAGATGAGTGGTTATATGAATGGGTTGTCAAAGAGAAGGGTGTTTGTTGTGATGGTTATAGGTGGGTGGTTGTAGAAGTTGGTGGTTGTAGAGGTGGGTGGTTGTAGAGGTGGGCGGTTGTAGAGGTGGGAGGTTGTAGAGGTGGGCTGTTGTAGAGGTGGGTGGTTGTAGAGGTGGGTGGTTTTAGAGGTAGAGGTGGGTGGTTGTAGAGGTGGGTGGTTTTAGAGTTGGGTGGTTGTAGAGATAGTTGCTTGTAGAGGTGGGAGGTTGTAGAGGTTGGTGGTAGTGGTGGTACAACTCCAATATAACATTTTCTGATACTCCTATGTATGAGGACCAGACTGTTTTTTTGTTAGCCATATCCAGATGCCTGGCTCTGTCTGTTACACAGCTGTGGGGGCAACATGCTCATCAACGTTGGACCCACACACGACGGACGGATCGTCCAGTCTTCGAGGAGCGTCTGAGGCAGCTGGGGGCATGGTTGAAGGTCAATGGGGAAGCTGTGTACTCTTCCAAGCCGTGGTCCCACCAGAACGATACCCTGACACCCAATGTGTGGTGAGTTGGCTTGTTACATCCCGCCATCCTGATCTTGTCACCCAGGCATCTAAGGCATGGCAGTACCACAAACCCCTGATTTGATAGAAGTGTGGTTATCTTGAATATGATGTTAAACTCACCTTTCACTTCTGTGCACATAGTCATCAGAGTGGTAGATAATTCTGCAGGGACCCACCAGCAGTTGGAAGGAACCATGGTGGCCCAGGGCCTAGATTTTCGGAAGCTCTCTTAGCGCTAAGATAGTCGTAGGTTAATGTTAATGTATGGCACTTACGACTATCTTAGCGCTAAGAGAGCTTCGAAAATCTAGGCCCAGATGTCTAAGGTTGCATCAGTAGTTCTGTCTCTTAGACATGCAAGAAACACATGAATGTGGGTTTGAAGCCCAGTTCTTGGCGTTCACCATACTTAGAGGCTTCCTCCCACTTCAGGCTAACACGTCTTGATCTCATGTTTCTTGATGTTCTGTTGAAGGCAAAGTGAAACTCGCTCACTCACTCACTCACTCACTCACTCACTATGAGTTTTGCTGTTCCAGGTACACTATGAAGAAATCAACATCAGCCCCCTATGAGACGTCTGTCTATGCCTTCGTGCTTGACTGGCCTAAAGGAAGCACCCTTGGCCTTGATGCTCCGAGGGTCACCAGACAGACCAATGTCACGTTGCTAGGCTACCCCAAACCTTTGACCTACATGCCAAACCCCTCCGGGTCAGGGGTTCTGATTGATGTTCCTGAGATTGGGTTCAAAGAGATGCCCTGTGACTATGCCTGGATCTTCAAGATGACAAACTTGGCCAACTAACGAACCTGGCCCACAGACGTACCTGGCTAACTACATGTAGTTAATTGTTCAGGTATATATTTTTGATATTTAATAGAGGGCAATTCTTTTTATCAGTTGGGCAAATGTTTTATCAATGAGGGACACTTTCGTTCACTGTACAGAGTTGTGTTACCTGGATGTGCCGGATTTCTCCAGGTGTGGGTCTCGGTCCTCCAGTTTGTCAATCTTTTATTCATGCACATGGATTTCACCAAGGTGGTAAACCTCAAACACCAGTCTCACGTTTGACCCCACTAAACTGCCGTCCAAGTGGGATTCCATCCAAATGGGCATTTAACCCAGATCACTCACTAGGTCACTTTCTTCACATTGGTGTTTATCGTGTTTGTGTCTATTATTGTGTTTAGTTTAATCCATGGATGCACCTCAAACCAGGCAATCTGTCTGTTGCATGTTTTGGATTCAAGATCATAGTGTTCTCCAATGTACTGCTTTCTGACAACTTGGAGCACTGTCTGGACAGAATCATCAGCAAGGTATCTCCATGTAGACATGCATGATTTTCACTGGAGATGCTTTCTTGCCTTTTATTCAGAAGATGAAACATATTATCATAGACCCTGTCATAGAACGACCTGGTGACAGGTGCTTCATATTAAGTACAGTCTGTGTGAGTGTATGCCAGGCAGTTGTGTGAATCTCACTTTGTAAAGAAAACATCCAACTGATTTTACAGTCCCATTAAAAAATCTTGAGGCTTGTGGACCTCAGAACATTACCGGTCACGCCCACATGACCTTTCAAACAGCCAAATCATCAAGGTGAAGGTCGGAATGTGTTTTCTGACCATACAGTAGGCTAACACAAGGCATTCCCAACGACGGGAGTGTCCAGTCATCATCTATCTCTCATCGTCTGTTTCTGATCCTGGTAAAGGAAATGGATATCAAATACCCCAAACTATGTACAGTGTTTTGTTTAACGCTGTTATATCAACAAGGGCAACTGTCCACCTTGTTTTTCACCCTCTGTAGTTTTAGTTCACCCAACTCAGATGCACCTCACCTTCTGTAGTTTTAGTTCACCCACTGCAGCCTTTGGTTGAATCAGTCATGCTGATCAGAATATATCTCAATGCACACAAATTGTCCATCAAATCGTTCTATAGATCATGCCTACTTACAACTTTATTTTTGTATTTTCTTTGCAACAGTCAGCTGTTATACATAAGGATTATTGCTGAGGAGTGAAATACTTGGCTCGGAGGTCTTAATATCAGGTCGATTTATTGTGGTGCAGGAAGTCGTTAACTCAGGAACTGATAAATATTTTCACAGAAATCTCGTATTTATACATATTCAGCTGTGCCTTGTTTTCATCATCAGTTCGTTGGTGTATATCCACAGGATGTATCGGTGTATATGTTTGGACACTGATAGTTGTTGCTAAATGTATACTGCCAACATTGGATTGCCCCATTCTATGCAGTGCATGAAGATATTGGTTACACCCCCTACACAGGCTGTCTATATACATCACCCTAGTACATTCCACTACTGAGTAGTGTTTTCACGTATTTTTTCATATCTATATTAGTTTTGTAATAAAGGTTTACCACTCCATATGTGTTTTTTCAATGTTAGTATTTGTCCTCCATCAAAGAACTGAACCATTCCCAAGTAACTCGTCTGTTTGACGTGAGGACAGGGAGAGTACAACAGATGTATATACTCAAGGAAACAAATAAGGGAACACATGAAAGTACAAGTGTTCGTATACTCTTTTCCAGGTTTCTTCGCATGCTTTGTATTGCAATGTGAGTTAAATTCTGGAAATAAATAAAGGAACACTTGTACTTTCAGGTGTTCCCTTATTTATTTCCATGAGTATATGTAGACGTCTTTATCTCGAGGTGGGCTGCTCTACAATAACTCGCCATGTTTGGTACATATGTTTTCATTTGTGTGCAGTTTCTGTGTCTGTTCACTGTGTCATCTGGCAGACGGTGCTCAAGGTCTATAAGGATGGTGGTTGATGAACACATTCCCATATGGTCAAAATTGTTCTATGTCAGATTTCATATGAAAATGGTTTTGTTCTGATGAGACGAAATCTTGCTTAATATATATGTGTTTCGTCTCCTCTGAAGCCTTGTGAGAACAGAACTGGTTTACATTCATGGATCTATTCGTCTGAGCTACTGGAACCTGCCATGCCGAGTTGTTCCACAAGGTGTATCGGAAACAAGTTCACGTGTTGAAATCCCGGTCCGTCCATATTGTGTTGCTGGGTTTACCATCACCATATCCCTGCTCGTTGATTTCACTGAACTGGAGCACATCTAGCACCAGCCAAACTTCCTTCCCACTTGGACTGACTGACTGACTGAGTTTGGTTTTACGCCGCTTTTAGCAATATTCCAGCAACATCACGGCGGGGGACACCAGAAATGGGCTTCACACATAGTACCCATGTGGGGATTCGAACCCGGGTCTTCGGCATGACGAGCCAATGCTTTAACCACTAGGCTACCCCACCGCCCCGTTCCCACTTGGAGCACTCACTCACTCCTGATGTTAGAAACAAGGAAACAATATTCATAAAGCTGAATGGGATGAGAAGTGGGTATATGATCGGGCGTTACAGGATGTCTGTGGTATTTCGTGGGGAAGACCCCCGATAACAAACACGAAACAGTGGATCTTCTCGGTGCCAGCAGAGGCGTATGGAAACGCTGGCGGTTCTTGCAGAAACTAGGCTGTGATGACAGACATGTGGCTGTGTCCTTGTTGAGGGAACACTTCCCGAGGACGTGGTCGTCTTGAGTGCAGTCAGTAATTACTGGACGTTCAGTTGGACGTGGTCGTCTTGAGTGCAGTAAGTGATGACTGGACGTTCAGTTGGACGTGGTTGTCTTGAGTGCAGTAAGTGATGACTGGACGTTCAGTTGGACGTGGTCGTCTTGAGTACAGTAAGTGATGACTGGACGTTCAGTTGGACGTGGTCGTCTTGAGTGCAGTAAGTAATTACTGGACGTTCAGTTGGACGTGGTCGTCCTGAGTGCAGTAAGTGATGACTGGACGTTCAGTTGGACGTGGTCGTCTTAAGTACAGTAAGTGATGACTGGACGTTCAGTTGGACGTGGTCATCTTGAGTGCAGTAAGTAATTACTGGACGTTCAGTTGGACGTGGTCGTCTTGAGTACAGTAAGTGATGACTGCACGTTCAGTTGGACGTGGTCGTCTTGAGTACAGTAAGTGATGACTGGACGTTCAGTTGGACGGGGTCGTCTTGAGTGCAGTAAGTAATTACTGGACGTTCAGTTGGACGTGGTCGTCTTGAGTATAGTAAGTGATTACTGGACGTTCAGTTGGACGTGGTCGTCTTGAGTGCAGTAAGTGATGACTGCACGTTCAGTTGGACGTGGTCGTCTTGAGTGCAGTAAGTAATTACTGGACGTTCAGTTGGACGTGGTCGTCTTGAGTGCAGTCAGTAATGCAGTCAGTAATGACTGGACGTTCAGTTGGACGTGGTCGTCTTGAGTGCAGTAAGTAATTTCTGGACGTTCAGTTGGACGCATGTAAAGTATGTCTGAATTTATCAACCTTATCCTCTGACCTAATGTTGATATCTACTTTCTAAACACCACTGCTCAAACACATTCCTTCAAAGTTTTACAGACAAAAATATGTGAATATACATTTCTAGTTTTTAAGTGGAGACTTTTCTCCGGCTAATGATGGTCTTTCACCCAGGTGTAGATATCTGGCATTGCTTATTTATAATGACTAGCTCATGACGAGAGCTTTATTCGAATGTGCGCTATGAGTGAGTAAGTTTTACGCCCCTTTAGCAATGTTCCAGCAATATCACCACGAGGGACACCAGAAATGAGCTTTTCACAGTGTACCCATGTGGGGAATCGAACCACGATCTTCAGCGTGAACACCTGAACCACTCGGCTACCCCACGGGTCATGGCAAATGTAAACACGGGTCATGGCAAATGTAAACAAGAACTTCCAAATTCATAACCTCATCAAGGTGGTTCACAGGGTCAGGCGTCCCTGACCTTTAGGGTCAAATTTCACCGCGTTCCACCACTCCGTTTGGGGTACACATTTCATGTTTGCTGAAGAGGTAGATGCCTCGTGTAAATCAAATTCCGTCCTGTTTTATGTTATAGGTTGGGGCTGCGGCACTGACACAAGTACAATCAGTGAAATACACACTGTCGTCTAAGGAAACATGCAGCGATGTGATCAAGGAGTAGACGTCTACCAACAAATTTCTCGGAGGAAACAGCGGAGAAGGTTTAATGGGACTCATGAACCTGAGAAACACCGTACACCACATTCCTCTTGAATCTTTGCAAACGGACGTAAAATATCTCGAGCCGGCGTACGTGAACTTGAAGACGACCCTCCATAAACAGTCGGGCTTTCTCTCTGTCTGTTTGTTTGCAAGTCTCGATCAGACAATCCAGTGGTCTGGGTCTACTCGTTGAGAATACGATGACCTGTGTGAACCAAGTCAGGAGACATTCAGGAGTAAGACCCTGCCCACATTGCTATATATACCCTTTATCCCACATTGCTATATATACCCTTCACCCCACATTGCTATATATACCCTTCACCCCACATTGCTATATATACCCTTTACCCCACATTGCTATATATACCCTTTTATCCCACATTGCTATATATACCCTTTATCCCACATTACTATATATACCCTTTACCCTACATTGCTATCAATACTCTTTATCCCACATTGCTATATATACCCTTTACCCCACATTGCTATATTAACCTTTACCCCACATTGCTATATATACCCTTTACCCCACATTGCTATATATACCCTTTACCCCACATGGTATATATACCCTTTACCCCACATTGCTATATATACCCTTTACCCCACATTGCTATATATACCCTTTACCCCACATTGCTATATATACCCTTTATCCCACATTGCTATATATACCCTTTATCCCACATTACTATATATACCCTTTTTCAATTCTACATTGCTATCAATACTATCCCACATTGCTTATATCCCACATTGCTATATATACCTTTTTACCCCACATTGCTATATATACCCTTTACCCCACATTGCTATATATACCCTTTACCCCACATTGCTATATATACCCTTTTACCCACATTGCTATATATATACCTTTTTACCCCACATTGCTATATATACCCTTTTTGCTACCCCACATTGCTATATATACCCTTTTATCCCACATTGCTATATATACCCTTTATCCCACTTTGCTACATATACTCTTTATCCCACATTGCTATATATACCCTTTATCCCACATTGCTATATATACCCTTTACCCCACATTGCTACGTATACCTTTTATCCTACATTGCTAGATATATCCTTTACCCCACATTGCTATATATACCCTTTATCCCACATTGCTATATATACCCTTTTATCCCACATTGCTATATATACCCTTTATCCCACATTGCTATATATACCCTTTATCCCACACTGCTATATATACCCTTTTATCCCACATTGCTATATATACCCTTTTATCCCACATTACTATATATACCCCTTTTTAATTCCCACATTGCTACGTATATACTTTTTATCCCACATTGCTATATATACCTCCTTTTACCCCACATTGCTATATATATACCCTTTTATCCCACATTGCTATATATACCCTTTTATCCCACATTGCTATATATACCCTTTTATCCCACATTGCTATATATACCCTTTACCTACATTGCTATTATCCTTTATTCCCACATTGCTATATATACCCTTTTACCCCACATTGCTATATATATACCCCTTTTATCCCACATTGCTATATATATACTTTATCCCATATTGCTATATATACCCTTTACCCCACATTGCTATATATACCCTTTATCCCACATTGCTATATATACCCTTTATCCCACATTGCTATATATACCCTTTATCCCACATTGCTACATATACCCTTTACCCCACATTGCTGCATATACCCTTTATCCCATATTGCTATATATACCCTTTACCCCACATTGCTACATATACCCTTCACCCAACATTGCTGCATATACCCTTTATCCCACATTGCTATATATACCCTTTATCCCACATTGCTATATATACCCTTTACCCCACATTGCTGCATATACCCTTTATCCCACATTGCTATATATACCCTTTTATCCCACATTGCTATATATACCTTCTCACCCACATTGCTATATATACCCTTTGCTTATACCCATCATTGCTATATATACCCTTTTACCCCACATTGCTATATATACCCACATTGCTATATATACCCTTTTATCCCACATTGCTACATATACCCTTTTATCCCCACATTGCTATATATACCCTTCACTCCCATTGCTATTATACTATATATTATCCCACATTGCTATATATACCCTTTATCCCACATTGCTACATATATCCTTTACCCCACATTGCTGCATATACCCTTTATCCCACATTGCTACATATAACCTGTACCCCACATTGTTACATGTACCCTTTACCCCACATTGCTATATATACTTTTTACACATTGCTATGTCAAACATCCGTACTCCTTTCACTGCTATCACATCACTTGTGTGATCAGGTTGAGTTACACTATCTCACTTTTTTGATAAGAGAGGAGGAAGTAGATTTTGTGGGTACACTACTTCCCCGCCCACTGATACCAGGCACTTCATCTACTTGCCTCACACGTGACTCGCTCCGCCATCAACATGTGGTGTCATCAGTTTCATTGTACTGAAATATCACAGTCATCTGGACACTATACAATCAACATCTCACAGTGACGTTAAATAATAGTTCACAAATATCACAGTCAAAGGTCAAAATATGTTTATTTGTATGTAAGGCCACCGGCCCATATACAGCGGTTACAAAGAAGGTTTTCATTTAGGAGGATAACAATTGTTTTCTTAACATAATAGCATGATGGATATACAGTGATAATCTTTTTAAAATGGAGACATCGCATGAGGAAACAATTTTGTAAAATGCTGCATTATTACTTCTGATTGTAATACAGTAACGGAGATAATCAGAACGAATTTTATCATAGGCTGGACATTCAACAAGAAAATGTAATTCGTCTTCAATGCCTTTTTTACAAAATGGACATGATCTATAATTTCTATCAATGGAAAGTCTACTTCCTTCATTTACTTTTAAATCTAATAGCCCCAATCTAAATTTTACAAGTAGCAGTCTCAGATTCTTTGTAGTCACGAGGGATAAATATCTTTCTGTTTCTAAAAGGGACTTAAACTGTCTGTAACAATCAAAACGGGAGCTTTTGTTCTAACCTCCAGTGCCATTCTTGTTGAAAAATACCTATACAGCGATCTCTAAACTGGTTCAGAAAAACATTGACATTACCTACGGATTGGTTTAACCAAACGATACCAAAACCTTTAGAACAAAGAAGGTTCCTTATAAGGGACGCCCAAGTTTCTTTGCCATTACTGTCTAAATGTAGAAGCATATTGTAGGAAATTTTCGGGAGACGGTGAGCATTAATGAAAACTGGAAATCTCCCACATTCTCCATATACCATGTCGTTAGGGGTAGATTGTGTAACGCCTAAAAATTTCTTGCAGGCCAGGAAGTGTATCTTTTCAAGCGCTTGGAAAGGTTGGAAGCCCCATATTTCGGAACCGTACACAAGAATAGGCTGAATTTGTACATCAAATAATTTGAAAAAACACGTTGTGGGTAAGGAAACCAACGTTGTTATAAACGGACGTGAGGTATAACAGTGCTTTCTTAGGTCTGGGAGGGCTAAATCTGCAGCACAATGTGTCCAGTTCATAGTAAAGAGGGCGGTGGGGTAGCCTTGTGGTTAAGGCGTTCGCTCGTCACGCCGAAGACCCGGGTTCGATTCCCCACATGGGTACAATGTGTTAAGCCCATTTCTGGTGTCCCCGCCGTGATATTGCTGGAATATTGCTAAAAGCGGCGTAAAACCAAACTCACTCACTCACTCATAGTAAAGAAAAGTTTTACACCGAGGTATTTATAATGATTTACGACATTAACGGGTTTAGAATTAAAACACCACTTTTCGTTCGAAAAGAGGGGACCACCTTTTCTAAATACAACAATATTAGTCTTTCAAGATTTACTGATAGCGACCATTCTGAAGAATATCTTTCTAGTATGTTTAGTTGGTTTTGTAACGCAATAATTGAGGTAGATACTAGAATTACATCGTCTGCAAAAAGTAACATAAATATTTCAATAATGTCGGGAAATAACTGGACACCATGCTTACCTTGCAGCGAAATATCATTATGTAACTCGTTTATGAAGAAAGAGAACAGGATAGGGCTCATAATACATCCTTGTCTTAAACCGACTGGACAATCAAAAAAATCAGATAAACCACCTTGACTGCGTACACATGATTTGATATTTGAATACAATGACGTAAGCATGGTGTACATTTTGCCTCCCAGGCCAGCATTTCTAAGACAAAACCATAGTTTGGAACGATCAACTGAGTAGAACGCCTTTTTAAAATTAACAAATGCAACATACAATTTAGATTTGCGTCGAGATAAACATTTATGAATAATTGCATATATGGTGAAAATATGGTCTGATGTGGAATCAAGACTTCCCTGAATCCTGCTTGACATTCGGGAATTTTATCGTGCATGTTTGCCCACAGTGTAAGTCTATTATTGAGAATAGATGTAAAAGCTTCGGCAGTCTAGCACCTTGTCTGTCTATGTCATCGAGTATAGGGGTGAGTCATCTATGGAGTTATCTTCATTCTGGATAATCTGAAAGATATTGTTATTCTAAAGACTGACTTAAAATGGACAAGCCATTCTGATTTTGATATCTGATTACTGGGGCCTGATTTTTGTCTGAGTGAGCGGACCTGCTTCCAGAAAAGGGATGGGTTATGTAAAGAGTCGTTTAATTTCTAAGGTTGTTTTTGCATTGATTTATTTTTAATTGTCTACAAAAAGATTTATATTTATTTCTGTTCCCTAAGCAGTATAAGACTCGGTTGTTATCAGAGCAATTACATCTAAATCTTCTAAGTGCTTTTCTAGCACGTTGTTTAGCTGCTCTACACTCTTTGTTAAGTCTAACTTTAGGTTTCCTATCAAAGTTAGTCGTCTCCTCATACACTGTGCAGCCTCTAAAATAATTTTGACAAAGTCGCTTATTGCTAGTTCTATATCGATATCTAACGCATCGGTGATTACATCATGCAACAGAGATAGTTTAGGTCGCAAGATGGATAAAATGTATCCTTAAGTGAATCATTCTACAAACTTTCTTCTAGATTAGAAGGATTTCTAGTGGAGAGTGTACATTCGAAATTACAGGTCAGTTCTAATGGAGAGTGATCAGACTGAGATCGATCGCCAATGTTTAGTTTCTCAATAAACTGAAAAGAAGGATGGAGTACAAAAAAATAATCATTGACGCTGCAGCCCTGCAGGCCTATATATGTACATTCCCTTCCATGTCATAGGCAACTCTTCCATTTACAATATAAAGTTGTAGAGCATAGCAAAGGTCAAGAAGTATACGCCCAAATTTATTAATCACCTTTGTCATGTGACTTACGGTTTGACACCCTGTGACGTCATCATGACAGAGAGTGTCTCTCTGCATGTATTCAGCACTCCGTGCATCAAGTTCAACTGGAACATTATTCCCTTTCTCCTGTTCTCGCGTTCTAGTCACCACAATGACCTATATGCGAGTCCTGGAGATCAGTCAGATTTTCTAAGACGAAAGTCTCAATCTGATTTATGTGCCAATCCAGTGTTATGTCTAGCGTAATATGACGACACGTCGGGTGGGATATATGTGCAAAGCTATGTCCCTATTAAGTGAAAACGCTTCTTTCTTTAGTTTTATGCAAAGTAGATTATAAACATTCGTGTTGATTATTTTGGTAAATCGGGAAAGTGATTGATGGATACAGACACATATGCCACCAGACAAGCGACCATGTTCCGATAGCTTTACAGCTGGACTGTAGTAAATATCGTAGCCATCAAGCCACTGTGGATTTATACTAGTGTACTAACAAAGGTCTCAATCAGACAAACTATCTTGAAGGCTTTAAAATCATTTACTAGTTTACTAGACATGCCATTTATAGTGTAGAAAGGACAGAGATATCTGTGAGCTGTGAAGAAGATCCCCAAAATCTGGTCCGGGCTTTGGCCATTGTCCCATTGGCTGGTTCCAGCTTCTAACCCACTGATACCACTTCCTCCCCTGGCGAGAAATTTCCACTCGTACGGGATGTAGCAGGCTGAATGCGGCGTTTGGTAAAAAGGGTACCATTTTTGAAGAAACCGAATAAGTCAGTGTCTTTCAGACTGGATTTGCTGACGTTGACGTTTGGTTAAGCTCATTAGCGATTCCGTAACCATTGGCTCTGAGTACGTTTCTAGCTTTCAACGCGCGGACCTTATCGTCGGACAGAGCCAATTTTGCTATTATTGGCCGCTGTTTGTTCATACCATCTCGCTTCTTGCCAAGACGATGCGCACGGACGACGTCACTTGACTGCCAGGATTTGACGGTTACATGCTCATTTAAGACTGATAAAACAGCGCCTGTGCGGGCTATTGACTTTTCACCCTCCCTGCTCCAGGTATGCCATACAAGATTATGTTTTCACGCCGGCTAAAAGGTTCTAATTTATCAAGTTCCTCATCCATACGATCAAGACGTTCAGCCGTTGAGTCCACCGTTTCAGTTATAGCGTCAAAGTCACAGTACATAACCTCAAAATTACCCTTAACATCGTTTACCTCTTTCTGCAGCTCATTTACAGGTGAATCCAGTTGGTCGCATTTAGAGTGGATTAGGGTAATTTGACCTTTTAAATCAACGATCTGGGAACTGAGGTCATCTTCACATTGCAGAGTTCACTGAGAATAGAATTGTGGAGATCTTCCAGAGACAGGGGACCAGGATTCATTTCAACGTCATTGGAACACATGATTATTTGGGAAATAACTTTGATATCGCCCCTGATGATAGCTTCACTCACAGCACACACTCGGCCCGACCCTCAAGCCGGCGCACGTGAATTATGTTGTAAGACAATTCCCCTGGGTCGCAGCGAGACATAGTGACGTCACATGAAAACACACTACGTATGTTTATCTTATTCAAATTTCGCTCGATGGGGCAAGTCATATAACATATCAGAAGTCCACAAAACGCTTGGGAATTGCTTGATCATCGTATGTGGTAGCATTACCAAATTTTGAATATCTGAGAGGATCAAGACACTTTGATGAGAGATTGTTTACTGTTGTGACGTCACACACTTGTTTTACAGATGACAAACTCGTTGAAAAAAAAAACACTACTTGATGATTGTGTGAGGAGAATTTCTCCACATTTGGATGCGGCGACCCATAGGAACAGATGCAGTAAGTCAGAAATATGGTACAAACAGATGTCCGTCCCAGGTGTGAGAGTCGAGTGTAATGAGTGTTGACGTGGCTCACCTGTTGTGTACCCCTGGGTTGAAACAAACAGACCAATCCTTGCTCGATACAATCCAATATCAATCATTTTGATGTGGAATAGTACCTGTAGACCTTGCTAAAATTTGTACAGCATCAGATCCCCTCGAATAGACGTTTCAAAGTTGATTTTCTTTACAATGTATTGTCCTGCAGTTGACCACCACATATCACCAGGACACTATACAGTCAACAGTGACGTTAAATAATAGTTCACAAATACCACAGTCATCTGGACACGATAGAATCACCATCTCACAATGAAGTTAAATAATAGTTTACAAATATCACAGTCACCTGGACAATATGCAATCAACATCTCACAGTGACGTTAAATAATAGTTCACAAATATCAATACAGTCACCTGGACACTATACAATCAACAGTAACGTTAAATAATAGTTCACAAATATCACAGTCACCTGACACTATACAATCAACAGTAACGTTAAATAATAGTTCACAAATATCACAGTCACCTGGACACTATACAATCAACAGTAACGTTAAATAATAGTTCACAAATATCACACAGTCACCTTGGACACTATACAATCAACAGTAACGTTAAATAATAGTTCACAAATATCACACTCATCTGGACACGATAGAATCAACATCTCACAAATGAAGTTAAATAATAGCACAATATTTCACAAATATCACAGTCACCTGGACACTATACAATCAACAGTAACGTTAAATAATAGTTCACAAATATCACAGTCACCTGGACACTATACAATCAACAGTAACGTTAAATAATAGTTCACAAATATCACAGTCACCTGACACTATACAATCAACAGTAACGTTAAATAATAGTTCACAAATATCACAGTCACCTGACACTCATACAATCAACAGTAACGTTAAATAATAGTTCACAAATATCACACTCATCTGGACACGATAGAATCAACATCTCACAAATGAAGTTAAATAATAGCAATAATATTTCACAAATATCACAGTCATCTGACACTTTACAATCAACAGTGACGTTAAATAATAGTTCACAAATATCACAGTCATCTGACACGATAGAATCAACATCTCACAATGGAGTTAAATAATAGTTCACAAATATCACAGTCATCTGGACAATATACTGTGGTAGTTTAGGATATTTCGTGTGTAAAGTTTGAGTTCCATTTGAGGTTGGTTAATATAATATTGTTTATTAGTGTGTTCTCGGCTATGCTGATATGCATAGCCACAACACACCTGGCAGTTGTGCCTGGCATGCAGCCGAGGCACTGCCTGCCTCTAGATCTACAAAGGGAGTAGCTTCACAGCACTCCTTGTCTCTTAGTCCCTCTGGTTAACCAGAGGTGAGGACATTTATTTCAGTTGCTTGAGCCTTGGTAATCCAGACCAAGTATATAGTTTTTAGATTATATAGGAAATTAAGATATTTATTTGTTTTGGACATAGGCTCTTGGAAATCAGAGCCATGTCCTCATTAGGAGTTTGGGGTTAGGTTTGATTCTTAAGGTATAGGATTAGGGTTAGGGTTGTTAGGTTAGGATAGGTTTAGGTTTTGTAAATAAACTGTAGTCAGACAGATTACGCAGAGTTACCTCCCTTCCCTGCTAGGGAATCTCTAGTCAACGAAGGTTGACTAGTTGTTCTTGTCTGGTGCTACGTCCGCCGACATGGCCGAAAAGGCTGATGAAGAAAATTGCAAGTTAAATGATATAATTTGAAGCTTTGAAGGAGGTGAAAGTGCAGAATAAAGTGAAACTAGACATAGGTTAGATCGTTTAGACCATGATATTTGTTCTCTTAGACGCTTGTCTAATATCTTTGAGGGCGTTGATAGTCAGTCGGGACCGCATGGTTCAGTGAACCTTGACCCTACCGCATGTGTGCGAGATAGACATGCAGCAACAGTGCTAGCCAAACTGATGATATATCAAGTGATAATTTAAATCCTGAGGGGATTCAGCACTGATAGTGCCAGGGTGCCGCTTTTATACGAAGTGCAGCTTTGGATGTTCAGGGAGAGTATCAAAACGATACGTGACACTGTAAATCCAATGTAAAACTCCCCTGCAGACTTGAAAGTGCCTGAATCTAAGCAAGGTATTAAACGTGAGGATCAACAACATGCGGCAGTTGTAGCAAAGGTGTGCTCGTTATAGTGAAACAACATTGAAACTTTGTTTCCAAGTGGGCTGATGCAAGAAACATTACACAGGACGCATTGATTAAACTATATCAAGTTCAACTCGCACAGATACGTTATCTGCAGGAGGAACAGTCATCTCTAATAGTTCAAGGCCAGCTTGACCGCAATACTGCAAGGGGATATACAGGACACTGCAGAGAAATACATGTTCATTTAATGAAGAATCCTTGAATACCCTACGTAACGCTACCACCATTGCAGCTGCATTCAGGCTGCCACGGAACAGCGGGTCTTCAACTGAGGGCGTGGTTGGCGTCCGAGGTTACCACGGTTCAGGGGGTAGATTCTCCCTACGGTCGCCGGGACGGACCACTTTTCACAATAACAATCCCTCGAGTGGATCAGGAACAGTAATGGCTCTTACTTTACGTGTTACCAGAAATGGCAAAATATTGGATGTCCAGAGTTTATATTATCCTGATTCAGAATGGTGTTAACTTACCTTTCCATTGCTCTCCTTCTGTAAGTGTTCAAGACAATCATCGCTTGACAAGTTCTCAGATTAACTTTGTTAATGAAGAGATTTCAAGACTGACAATTTCTGGAGCTATACAAAGAGTGTCTGATAAACCATATTGTGTGCATCCTCTCTAGGTGTTGTTCCTAAACCTGCAATCACAAGTTGCTTTAATTGTTGATCTGCGATATGTGAACTCTTTTTGTTCAGTACCAAAATTTAGATATGAAGATGTCTCTATGTTGTCACATTATTATTGAGCCAAATGACTATTTGGTTACACTGGATCTAAAGGATGGATTTCACCATGTACCAATCCACAGTGATGATAGAAAATACTTAGGTTTTATTATGGATGGTATTATCAGTGGAATGTGCTCCCTTTGGGTTATCAGTAAGCCCTTACTTCTTTTTGTAAGACTCTCAGACCAGTTGCTCGACATCTTCGCGGGTTAGGGAATAAGACTCCTGGTGTACATGGACGATATTATCATTGCAGCTAAGAAGGAGCTTATTTCAGACCATGCTAACAAGGTAATTTGTGTGTTAGAGTCTCTTTGGATGGGTGATAAATTATGTAATGTAAATCTTCCCTCACCTCCCTGAGTACTAAAAAAGGAATTTCTTGGATTCTTGGTGGATTCTGTCGGACCTAAAGGTGTGCCTGTTCTAAAGGTTCGAATCACAAGGTGAGAAAGTTGAAGAAGGACATACAGGAGAGCGATATCTGTCCCTTGGCATTAGAGCTAGACATTTAGCGCGCCTTGCAGGCCAGTGTATCTCTGTCTGTAGAGCAATATTTCCAGGAAAACTTGCTTAGGGTCAGTGTATAGGCTTCTTGCGAGCAAAACACACATGTGGAATCAACATTTAGTTTGGACTGATGATAGCCTTTCAGATCTGAAATGGTGGATAAGCGCCCCTTGGATTCTTGGAACGGTACCACTATGCTTGTGAGGACCTTCCGACGGACAGCTCGAAACGGATGCCCCTGAACACCCGGCTAGGAGCAGTTTTCAAAGGCCTTTCAGCGCAGGGTGTGTATGGACAGTGGACACTTCATTTCAGTCAATAAACTTTCGAGAAATGCTTGCTGTGTTAATGGCTCTTAAAGTCATTTCTCGATTCAATCTGACAGGCGAAAAATTCAATTGCTATCGGACAATGTGACAACAGTGGCTTACCTCAATCACATGGGGAGGTCCCATCAAGGAGTTAACAGAGCTGGCAACAAGAATATGGGAGCTCTGCTTAGACAGAGACATTATGCTAGTAACTCGCCATCTACCCGGGGTGGAGAATGTAGGAGCCGGACATGCTATCCCGCCGATTCGACCTTACGGTACGAGTGGAGGTTACACCCACGGTCTTCAATATGCTGGATTACATGTGGGGACCACACACGGTAGACAGATTTTATGTCATTGATCAAACCAACACAGCTGCAAAAGTATACAACAGTCGAACATGCGATCCGTACACTCAAGGAGTCGACGGGCTGGCTCAAAACGATTGGCATATACACAACAATTTTGTCAACGCTCCGTTCAGATTGATACCAGACATTCTGCAAAAAGTTGTGTCCACAAAGTCCTTTGCCACAGTGATAGCACCATGGTGGTGCCAGCCCAGACGTGGTTTCCTCGTCTTCAGAAACTATCAATCTGTTCTCACCTCTAAAGCTTCCTCGTCAAAGACGACGTTGTTGCCTTCCACTATTAGCAAAGCCGAACCACTGGCAAATCCAAATGGAGACTGTTCGGCTTGGAGGATCTATGGAGGGGAACGGTTAATTCGTTCTGGAGGGACGAATCGAGCTGCTGATCAGATATCACATGCTTTTGGCGCCAAGTACTTTACATTTGTACAATTCCTTTGTTAACAAGTTTAGAGATTTTTGTGTTGAAGAGAAATGTGTCTTCCACCTACTAGTACATCTGTGTTAGCAACCTTCTGTGTAAGGGTTGCGGATTCATCGCCTAAACCTCTAGATCTCAGCTGAAAAGTGCATGTGCGGCTATATCTTGTCTGTAAGGAAACTATGAATCTTCAGAACATTGTACACCTTCTGATGTATCTAGATTAGTACAGGCTCTGGTGAAGTCTGGTACAGAGGTTCCTATATGCAGCGTTCCACAGTGATGCCAGTATCTGCATTGAATGATTTGTTTCAGAGATGGCCAGATAACAAAATATTGTCAATAAACAGCTCCGCCAAAGGCAGTGACTCCTATTAGCTCTGGTGGCTATGTTGCTCCATCAGATATCATCGCCCTTGAAATCGGTACATTATGATGCCCAGACCCGCTTGACTAAGAGCAACGAGTTTACTACAAATCAATTGTCTTTTTCATGCAGATGGTTCTCTGACTATAAACTTCTTTGGCATAAAAATGACACTTCACGTACTGGTTTTGAGGTTTTGGTCTCAGCCTGCAGATTGCAGGCAAGTTGGACCCTGTAAAGACCTTGAAGGGGATTACATAGAGCTTTGACAGACTCTCTCTCAAGCGACGGACACTAGTAGTGTTTTCTTGTTCTGTATGCACCCACAGAGGCGTGCAAGCATCTACTGTTTCAGACATTCTAGAACAATCCATAAAAGATGCGGACTCTCTTCCAAGGGGTTTTCTGCAAAATCGTTCCGTCCAACAGGAGCAACACTGGCGATTCAGAATTGTCAGGATCCTAAAATTGTCATGAAGAAGTCAGGAGATGGAAAACAGAGTCTGTTTTCTACGGACATTATGTACACAGCAGAACACCAAAGACTTTTCAGAGTCGGTACTCAATGGTTGATATCAGTGTTTCTACCCATAATTACATAATTTCAGCATCTCTCTTGTTACCATGAGTAAGCCTAATATTTTCTTTAAGATTTTAAAGATACTGATGTACTATTGTGGTTTTGAGAGTTTAAAAATGTTTGACATGTTAATATGGCAGATTGCTTTATCATTTCTCTTACTCACTATAGAGGCATTTAGTTAAAACAATAAAGACATTGTTGTTTTATTTTCAATTGTAATCTGTCAATGACGTAAGTTTACCAAAACTGTAGTCAGACAGATTACGCAGATACTACCTCCCTTCCCTTGTAGAATCTCTAGTCAACGAAGGTTGACTAGTTGTTCTTGTCTGGTGCTAAATTTTAATGAGTTGAATTACATCTGGTTATCTCAGTTATTACTGTATGCAAATGGGCCTAATTATGTATGTTTATATGTATGGCGGTAATGTAGCATTGGATTGTGAACATATAGGCATTTAGTTAAAACAATAAAGACATTGTTGTTTTAATTTTCAATTGTAATCTGTCAATGACGTAAGTTTACCAAAATTATTGAGTTTCTCTTTCTATTTGTTATGTCTTTACCAGCAATGAGGCCTGACTCATAGAGCCTATTTGAAGTTGGCTACTTGACCATCACCACATAAAAAGTACACAACGCAAGGTCCTAAACCATATTATAGCCAACTTCAACTGTCACTGGGCAGAGAAGCCTATTACAGATTTGGTGCCGTGACCAGGATTAGGTTTCTCATTGCTGGTAGGAATTTAATTTAGTTTCATTGTTGTGTCTGATAGTTGTTTGATATGGATGTGTTAAGTCAAGAAGAGTTACTGGCCTTGTCTGATCGTGGTATCAATAATGGGTTTGTTGAGTCCGGTGTTGGTTTAAGAGCTCAGTCCATCTTCTTGACGTCTACACCTTTTGTCTCTTCGTCCAATAGAAATTGCATACTTGGGTTAGGAGTAGAGATGGAGTAAAAGCTGCAACAGAACTCCAGGACATATGCAGGTGATTTGCGAACTGACCACTCAGTTCCATTTCAACCCCTGCGTGCCCATTGACAGATAGGGAAGTTGACGGGTTGAACTTGAATCGAACAGGAACCGGAAACCAGTCTGTTCGATTTTCAAGTCAAGTTGATGATGGTTCTAGTGTAGGGAACAAAAGGTTTCTATCCAGAACAGCGTATTTCCCTGAAGGCTTAACTGCAGATGATACCTTAAATCGTACCTATGTTAGCGATCCCAGTGAAACCATGCTCAAACAGAGTTCACTTGCTAGGTCTTCTCGTTCGACTGTACGTCCAGATTGTTTTGACAGTGCATCCTGTGATTGGCAGGACTTCATAGTTCATTTTGAACAGGTCTCTCCTTGAAGAAATGGACAAATGTAGAGAAGGCACAACAGCTAACAATGTGTTTAAGGGTACTGCTCAAATGTTGTTAAGTAATCTTACAATTGGACAGTTGAATGATTACAATGCAGTCAAGAATGTTTTAGGTCAAAGGTTTAATCCTAGAGGTAGAAGTTTAGCCTTCAGATCAGAATTTAGAAACAGAAAACAAGGGAAAGGATGAGTCCATAACTGAATTTGGGTACAAGCTCGACGTTTAGGTTTTGCTCGCTTATCCTGAGGCTTCATACACATCCTTAGAACCACATCTGATTGACCAGTTTTGAATGGTTTGACTAGTTTTAATATGAGAAAACATGTGTCCTTCTCACATCCTATCACGCTTGATGAAGCAATGTCCCATGCTGTTGAATATGAAGCCACAGAAGGTAGTCGAGCAAGAAAACCAGAGAATTATGATGGAGTAGGGGTTGTTGGTCACACATCTGAAGCTCAGAGTAACGACAAGGAACCCTCAACTCTAGAGGCTATAGGAAAGTTGATCGACAAAAAGTTGGATGTTTTCAAAAACAGAGAAGGGAACCCCCTCGCTGCTATGTTTGTCATGACAAAGGTCATCTGAGAAATTCTTGTCCATATCTTGAAAAGTTAGGATTACCAACAAGTGCTGATAAGTCTGGAAATATACTAGGCACATAAAGAAACTGTGCATACAAAAATTTAAAATCTAAATTTATCAAACCTTTGTAGACACAAAAGGATTCAAACTCAGAGATTAGTGACATGTATCCAACATGCATGCACGTGCCACGTTCCGTGACGTCAGTGGGTTCGTCCTTGAGACGTGCAATACGCTGTTGCACGCATTTCCGGGAAAGAGAAACAGAGCAAATGAATGCCACACAATACTGTCACTTTGGAAAGCTCAACCCCTGCCCTTGCGATCGTTCAAGAAATAAACGGCTATTGAAACGCATAGCATGCCAAGGCTCACGTCTGCACAACGTCATAAGGCCATTGGGATGGTCCGTGGGGGAATGTCTCAACGACAAGTGGCTGCACATGTCCACTGCCACCGGAACACCATTTCTGCACTGGTGAGACGCTACCAGAACACAAATGACGTCATCGATCGGCCACGTTCTGGACATCCACGTGTAACAACGCTAAGACAGGACAGATGGATAAGGGTGACCCATCTTCGCCACAGGTTTCAGACTGCAGTGTTGACTGCCTGAACCATCCCAGGACTTCGCCAGATCCACCCCAACACAGTTCGACAACGCTACGTCATCACAGGATCAGACCACGACGTCCTGCCATACGGTCTATCCCGACACAACGTCATCAACAAGCTCGCCGAATGTGGTTCCGAAATCATGTCCGCAGACCCTTGTTTTGGTGGAGAAATGTTGTTTTTACAGATGAGTCCAGGTTTAACATTTCCCATAGTGATGGACGTCAACGTGCCTATAGACGCGTGGGAGAACGTTATGCACAGGCATGTGTCTTGGAGAGGAATCGATTTGGTGGTGGTTCCGTGATGATTTGGGGTGGAATAACAGCACGCCAAAGAACTCCTTTGGTGATTGTTCAGGGCAACTTAACTGGTGTGGGCTACAGGGATCAGATTCTTCTACCTGTGGCAATCCCTTTTCTGCAACGTCATGGCCCTGGGTATTATTCCAACAGGACAATGCCCGCCCTCATACGGCAAGGGTTGCTATGGATTTCTTGCAACACCACAACGTTGACTTACTGCCTTGGCCTGCAAATTCACCGGATCTCTCCCCGATAGAGCATGTTTGGAACGAGATGGATCGACGTCTACGCCGTCTTCCTCATCCGCCAGATAACGTCCTTGACCTTGCAACAGAACTTGAGAGAATGTGGCGTGACATCCCACAAGCCTTCCTTGCACGTTTGATAGGCTCTATGCATTGTCGATGCACTGCTGTTCTCAATGCCAATGGTGGACATACCCGTTATTGAGCTTGTGACATGGTCGTTTGACCCCTGTCCCGCTTGTGGACTCATGATGTCATTGTGATTGACTTTTCAATTGTAATTCTCCTGACTTGTTATGGTCTCATGATCCCTCCATTAAAGTTTATATGTACCTTTGACATTGTTATCGTACTTTTCAACTGGGATAATATTTTGACAATGCACAGTTTCTTTATGTGGCTAGTATAGGTCGGGAAATTAGTAGATGCTGAGATTGAAGCCGCTATTTCAGCTCAGTTAGATAGGCCAGTTCCAACAAATAGAGATAGCATTGAGAATGATACCTTGTTAATACAGAATGAGCAGTCTGCATCCAGAGAGAAAATAGTTTTGCACACTTTAACACCTGAAAAGTGTCTCTATGCGCATGCTAAAGTTGAAGGAGGAAACTTTAGAGTTCTTGTTGATACAGGGTCCCCAGTTTCCATTATGTCACATGATGATTTCTGTATGCTTGGTTTGGAAGGAACACCTTTGGAGGTAGTCAACAAAGATTTTCATACAGCAAATGATACCCCCATGGTGGCACATGGTTCTGTTAGGTTGAAGTTTGTGATTGATTGTGTGGAATTTGAGCAAAACTTTGTAGTAGCAGATCTTGGATCACTTAGCAGTATTGTTGGAATGGATTTCCTGGAGCAGTATGATGGGGTAGTGTATGTAAAGAGGAAAGTTCTAGGCTCACAGGGTGAACTATCACACTACCAAGCAGAAAACGCACAGTTATTCAAGAATAAGAGTGACTGTACCTGGGAATTCAGAAATGCTAGTTGAATGCAAGGTCGACAACCCTATCTCTTCTCAGAATGGTATAATTGAGCGAAATAAATATTGGCGTAGCAAAGGTCTCTTTGTAGCTAGAAGCTTAGTCCAGGGAAAGGACAACACTGTTGTTGTTTCTTTACTGAATATGAGCAATAAGAAGACTAAGATGGAAAGTAGCTCTGTAGTGGGAACGTTAAGCACAGTGGAACAGGTAGTCACGCAGATGAAACTAGTAGCCCCAATGTAGATTCTTCAGAGTTACCCTCACATTTGAAACCATTAGTTGACAAGAGTTCAGATGAGCTTTCTGTAGTGCAGAAACAGCAGTTGGGAACCTAGTGAAGGAGTTTGAAAATATATTTGTCAGTGAAGATGGTATCTTAGGTCAAACAGATGTTATTACGCATAGCATTGACTCAGGAGAGTCAAAGCCAATCAAATTATCGGCTAGGAGAGTACCATTAGCTAGGACGGAAGTTGTAGAGGAGGAAGTCGAGAAAATGCTGAAACAGAATATCATAGAACCTAGTGATAGTCCCTGGTCGGCTCCAGTGTGTTTAGTTACTGAACCAGATGGGTCAGTTAGGTTCTGTGTAGATTTTAGAAAATCAATCAAGTCACACGTAAAGATGCATATCCTCTACCTAGAATTGATGAAACTCTAGAAACTTTGGGAGGGTCCAGATGGTTTTGTACCCCTGATTTAGCTTCAGGTTATTGGCAGGTCAAAATGGACCCAAAACATAAACATAAAACTGCTTTTTCCACGCATATGGGTCTCCATCATTTTAATGTCATGCCTTTTGACTTATCAATGCTCCAGCAACATTCGAGAGGCTAATGGATAATGTCTTAGGCAAACTTAGATGGAAAAAGTGCCTGTGCTATTTGGATGATGTTATTGTCTTTGATCAACCTTGACATTGCCCTCAGCAATCTAAGATCTGTGTTTGTTACACTTCGCCAAGCAAACTTGAAGTTGAAACCAAAGAAGTGTACCTTATTCCAAACAGAAGTTAAGTTCTTAGGGCATATAGTTTCCGCCAAGGGAATAACATGTACCCCAGACAAAGTAAGCTCTGTAGAATCATGGCCCCAGCCCAGAAGTAGGTCAGAGGTTCGAAGCTTTTTAGGTCTTGTTGGCTTTTATAGGCACTTCATTCCTAACTTCTCCGAAAAAGCATTTCCTCTGGTTAGACTCACTAGAAAAGGTGTCCCCTATAAGTGGTGTGATGGCTGTGAGTCAGCTTTTCTCCAGTTAAAGCACTGTCTTACTCAAACACCAATACTTTCATTTCCTGAGAACGATGGGTTGTTCATTTTAGACACAGATGCCAGTGCTTATGGTATGGGCGCCGTTTTGTCGCAAGTTCAAAATGGGGATGAACGTGTTTTGTCATACGTCAGTAAAACTCTTGATCCTGCCCAAAGAAACTATTGTACAACCAAGCGAGAACTCTTAGCAGTTGTGAATTTCTTGAAGCACTATAATCACTACCTTTATGGTAGGAACTTCCTGTTACTCACTGGTCATGCTCCCCTAGTTTGGCTAAAGAATTTCAAAGATCCAGAAGGCATTCTTGCTAGGTGGTTGAGCGTTATTGAAATGTATCAGTTTGAAATTCAGTACAGGTCAGGTTCCAAACACAGGAATGCAGACGCCATGTCTCGCAAGCCAGTTAGAAAGTGTAAAAATGAGGAATGTCCTGATTGTAGTATCAGTTCCTGCAAAAACCAGTCAATTTCTGTGCATGTTTGTCCCATACAAGTATCTTCAGGAGACAATAGTACTGATGGTAGGGATAGTTCATCAGGGTCATTGGGGTCAAATGTCTCCAACTGGTTACCGGTTTGGACAAGAGATGAACTACTTGAAGCCCAGAACAAGGATGTTGGGATGGGTCCCATACTGAAGTGTCTTTCTGAAAGTAAAGAACAGCCATCTAGAGAGCAAATTGTCAATTTTAGCTCCGATGCTAGAACTTTATGGGGTCAGTGGAATGTGTTAAAGATTGAAAATGGCCTACTTTACAGAAAGGTAGAATCTGATTTCTTTGGTCCACGTCTACAGCTAGTAGCTCCAGGTCTTGTACGAGAGGACATATTTCAGCATTTGCACACAAATCGTACTGGTGGTCATTTCGGTAGAGACAGAACTCTTAAGTCCTTAAAAATGAGGTTTTACTGGCCCGGTATGTCTAGTGATGTCAAACGCTGGTGCAGGAGTTGTGATTGGTGTGCTCGTTGTAAACCAGGCCCTGGCCGTGGTAAGGCACTGTTGAAACAATTTGTTGCTCGGGCTCCAATGGAATGTTTAGCTATTGATATTGTTGGCCCTTTGCCAATCAGTAGGAATGGGAATGAATATACCATGGTCGTAGGCGATTATTACACCAAGTGGAAGGAGGCATTCGCTCTCAGTGATCATACTGCTCAGACTGTAGCTGATAAGCTGGTAACAGAGGTTATTTGTCGTTTTGGGTGTCCACAACAAATCCATACTGATCAGGGAAGGGAGTTTGAATCCAATCTGTTTGCTAGTTTATGCCGCTTGCTTGGAATAGAGAAAACTAGAACGACTCCATATCGCCCGCAATCAGATGGTCTTGTAGAGCGTTTCAACAGAACTCTTAAGCAAATGTTGTCCATTTACTCAAACAATGAGCCACTAGATTGGGACGATCACCTTCCATACATTGTAATGGCATAGCGTGCTACAGAGCATAAAAGCACAAGCTGCTCGCCTAACCACATGATGTTGGGCAGGGAAATTAGGTTACCAATAGATGTTATGGTTGGCAATCCTCCTCAAACACAATGGAATAGATGCCCAGTAGAATATGTGGAGTGGGTGAGGGAAACAATGCAGGATATTTTCCAGTACGCAAATGAGCAACTAGGTAAAGCAGCAGTTGCACAAAAGAAGAATTATGACCAGTGGTTGAAAACCAGGTCTTTTGACATAAGCACATTTGTCTGGAGGTGGTATCCACCAAAGGCAAATAAAAAGTTAGGATTAGGTTGGGACGGCCCATATTTAGTTGTTGACTAGCTGTCAGAGTTTGTTTTACGGGTCCAGAAGTCTCAAACCAGTCCTGTGGTCAGTGTCCACATTGACCATTTAAAAACCTATGAAGGAGTCTCAGCTCCTCCCAATTCGTTAAAGGGAGTAGAAAACCCCTCACAATGAAAGTGATATGCCACAAACTAACCCTGATTCAGACCAAGACACTTTTGTAGATACTGTAAATATGGATGGAGATGTTCACAATGATGATATGAGTCAAACACCAGCACTTAGAACTCGTTTGGGGAGGCTTGTAAAACCTAGATTTGGTATTCACCTTAGCCTAGTGTAACGTCTTATCGGTTCAGATGTAACAAGTGTTATTCTGGGGGAAGAGGATCTTGGTAATGTGATGTTCAACTTGTAGCACATTGACCCACCTGTTGTCCATCTGTTTGTCTCAGCCTGAGGGAATCAATGGTTTGGGGCAGTAGTTAGGTGCTGCATGGTTTGATTACTTGGGTACGAGGCAACAATGGGGTATACAGGGGCCTGTTGTTCATTTCTTTTATTGGGGCTTTCTTCTCATGAATTAGGCTGGTTAAATTCTTTACCTTTAGATTTTTTCAGAAACACTAACCGTTTGTGCAGTAAAAGCTACCCCCATGGTTGTAATATAGGAATCTTGGCAACGTGTGCGGATGCTGGCCCCTGGTCGGGAGTCCCCTAAAGAAGAAGAGGCCGCCAGACGTCAGAGAAATCCCTGCAGAGGACCTTCAGATAAAAATGGATGCCATTCTTGAGAGCCTTCCGGATCCTCCTACCGACTGACCTCAGGTTCGCGCTTGTGATTCGCGATTGTCGCATTTGATGTGTATTTGTATGAATGAAATCATTGTTATGTTGTGTTTGTATATGGGGTTATGATTGGAAAGTAGTTTGGTGTACTTGGGAGTAAAGTTATTAGTTAATAACTTTGTTTAAGGGGGGAGGAATGTGGTAGTTTAGGATATTTCGGGTAAAGTTTGAGTTCCATTGGGGGTTGGGTTAATATAACATGGCTTATTAGTGTGTTCTCGGCTATGCTGATATGCATAGCCACAACACACCTGGCAGGTTGTGCCTGGCATGTGCAGCCGAGGCACTGCCTGCATCTAGCCCTATAAAGGGAGTAGCTTCACAGCACTCCTTGTCTTTAGTCCACTGGTTCACCAGAGGTGAGGACATTTATTTCAGTTGCTTGAGCCTTGGTAATCCAGACCAAGTATATAGGTTTTTTTTGGTTACATAGGAAATTAAGATATTTATTTGTTTTGGACATAGGCTCTGAAATCAGAGCCATGTCTCATTAGGGTTTGGGGTTAGGTTCGATTGTTAAGGTGTAGATTAGGTAAGGTTGTTAGGTTAGGATAGGTTTAGGTTTTGTAAATAAATTATTGAGTTTCTCTTTTCTATTATGTTTTTACCAGCAATGAGGCCTGATTCATAGAGCCTATTTGAAGTTGGCTACTTTACCATCACCACATAAAAAAGTACACAACGCAAGGTCCTAAACCCTATTATAGCCAACTTCAACTGTCACTGGGCAGAGAAGCCTATTACAATACAACCAACATCTCACAGTGACGTTAAATAATAGTTCACAAATATCACAGTCATCTAGACACTATACAGTCACCAGTAACGTTAAATAATAGTTCACAAATATCATAGTCACCTGGACACTATATAATCAACAGTGACGTAAAATAATAGTTCACAAATATCACAGTCATCTGAACACTATACTATCAACATCTCACAATGAAGTTAAATAGTAGTTCACAAATATCACAGTCATCTTGACACTATACAATCAACAGTGACGTTAAATAATAGTTCACAAATATCACAGTCATCTGGACACTATACAATCAACATCTCACAGTGACGTTAAATAATAGTTCACAAATATCACAGTCATCTGAACACTATACTATCAACATCTCACAATACTATCAACATCTCACAATGAAGTTAAATAGTAGTTCACAAATATCACAGTCATCTGGACACTATACAATCAACATCTCACAGTGACGTTAAACAATAGTTCTCAAATATCACAGTCATCTGAACACTATACAATCAACATCTCACAGTGACGTTAAATAATAGTTCACAAATATCACAGTCATCTGAACACTATACAATCAACATCTCACAGTGACGTTAAAATAGTTCACAAATATCACAGTCATCTGGACACTATACAATCAACAGTCACAGTCATCTAGACAAATATCACAGTCATCTGGACACTATACAATCAACATCTCACAGTGACGTTAAACAATAGTTATACAAATATCACAGTCATCTGGACACTATACAATCAACATCTCACAGTGACGTTAAACAATAGTTCACAAATATCACAGTCATCTGACACTATACAATCAACATCTCACAGTGACGTTAAATAATAGTTCACAAATATCACAGTCATCTGAACACTATACAATCAACATCTCACAGTGACGTTAAACAATAGTTCACAAATATCACAGTCATCTGAACACTATACATCATAGTTAAACAATACAAAATATCACAGTCATCTGACACTATACAATCAACATCTCACAGTGACGTTAAACAATAGTTCTACAAATATCACAGTCATCTGAACACTATACAATCAACATCTCACAGTGACGTTAAATAATAGTTCTATCACAATATCACAGTCATCTGAACACTATACAATCAACATCTCACAGTGACGTTAAACAATAGTTAAACACAAATATCACAGTCATCTGACACTATACAATCAACATCTCACAGTGACGTTAAACAATAGTTCTGACAAATATCACAGTCATCTGACACTATACAATCAACATCTCACAGTGACGTTAAACAATAGTTCTGAACACTATACAAATATCACAGTCATCTGAACACTATACAATCAACATCTCACAGTGACGTTAAACAATAGTTCACAAATATCACAGTCATCTGAACACTATACAATCAACATCTCACAGTGACGTTAAATAATAGTTCACAAATATCACAGTCATCTGGACACTATACAATCAACATCTCACAGTGACGTTAAACAATAGTTCTCAAATATCACAGTCATCTGACACTATACAATCAACATCTCACAGTGACGTTAAACAATAGTTCTACAAATATCACAGTCATCTGGACACTATACAATCAACATCTCACAGTGACGTTAAACAATAGTTCTACAAATATCACAGTCATCTGGACACTATACAATCAACATCTCACAGTGACGTTAAACAATAGTTATACAAATATCACAGTCATCTGGACACTATACAATCAACATCTCACAGTGACGTTAAACAATAGTTATCACAAATATCACAGTCATCTGGACACTATACAATCAACATCTCAACAGTGACGTTAAATAATAGTTCACAAATATCAAAGTCACCTGGACACTATACAATCAACATCTCACAGTGACGTTAAACAATAGTTCTCAAATATCACAGTCATCTGGACACTATACAATCAACATCTCACAGTGACGTTAAGTAACTTTCAGTTTGTCTTAATGAAAACATCTGACGAAGTCGGTAAAGAACCGGCTAATTTGGCTTGTTAAAGAACATGTGTATCGCTTGGTCGTACAAAGCCGTCTTCACACTCTCCAAAACAGCCTCTTGTGACACCACTGAATGAGGCACATGGTATGTGACAAGTATAAACACGCATTGTGTAATGATCTGACCCCCAACCCTCTGTGGTCGATGTCACGATATTCAGGGTAGTCGGGGAGGAGGGTGGGGTGGGGTGAGAGTGAGGGTGGGGCTGGAGGAGGTTGAGCGTTGGGGGTGTGACCCTGCCGTCAAAAGATCAGGGATCAGGGCGTCGTGATGTCTCAGGACAGGTTATCACGAGGGTGTGGCCAGTTTGTTTCGTAGCAAAACGTATTTATTTGATGGTTTGATGGCGTCTATTCTCGTGTTTATACAGATCCCTTCAGAATCAGCAATGTGACCGTTTCGTTATTCACTTACTTCTTCCATGTTTTATTATGGAAGCTAATTATCCCATTCATTATATTAGAATCACTTGTAAGGAGAATAGTGATATTATAGGGCAGATAAAAGAGACGGTGTTACTGTTAATATTAATTTAAACTCTAAGTGTGGAAGGGGCTGAGGGTTGGCCTAGTGGTTACCAACCAACCAACCAACACCCACCCACCCACCCACCCACCCACCCACCCACCCACCAACCCACTCACTCACACCCACTCACACCCTCCTCACTCACTCACTCACTCACTCACTCACTCACTCACTCACTCAATCACTCACTCAATCACTCACTCAATCACTCACTCAATCACTCACTCACTCACTCACTCCAATTATGAAACACATGCGGTGTGATGCCGGAAGAGACCAAATAATGTAGGTCTTTAAGAAAGTAGACACTTTGGTGAAACGGGCATGAAACTGTCCAACTTGGAAACATAATCACTTTGAACCAGCGCGATTCAAACATACGATCACAAGCTCCTGCCACGTCCAAAGAAAACCTACATAGTCAGCAGTTTTCTCGGCACTTTTAATTCCAGATATAACATGTGTTGTCTCAACACTGTGCGACGGTCTCGGAAAGATACGCATTGACCTCGGGTAACCTTTGACTTTGACTTTGACGTCATATTTCCGTTATTGGAGGACTGACGGTATATTTGAAAACAAAAAATGTGGTTTATGGAATGCCTCATGCCGGATTTCTTGTGGCAACACCAATGTCAGCAAGGCGTCATGACAACTTGGCAGTGTTGCCCGATGTACCGATTGGTGTACGCATACCGTAATTCCTCTGGTTGACGTCCAGGTTCGATTCCCCAAATGGGTTTGTTTGGTGTTTAACGCCGAACGTAGCAATATTCCCGTTATAAATGGCAGCGCTCTGCACAAAATTGAGCCTGGACCAGATAAGCCACTGATCAACAGCATGTGCATTGATCTACGCAGTTAGGACACGATGACATATGTCAACAAAGTCAGCAAGCATGACCACCCGATCCCGTTAGTACCCTCTTACTACAAGCACGGGTTGCTGAAGACCAATTCTAACCTACATTTCCTGTATAGTGTTACGAGGCTTTTCGCCAGAGGTCGTAAAGCTTGTTTATCCTCTGAGCTGGACTGGACGTTTTCTGTCTCGCGATTCATCATGAACGCCATGTACTCTTGTAGGGACACGTGACACCCATGGTTCAAGTATATCAGTAATTAGGTGGTCTCCTCTTTAAAAGCATGCAGTGAATGCTGCCCATGAAAAACACACGCTGTGACTCTTGTAACCGCTCGATTCAAATATGTGCTGGTGGTTACTGAACGACTAACCACTCATGTTGGGTGTGTATTGCGGGAAATACGGTACACCCTACTGCAACTAGGGAGTATTAAGGTCGACCAGGAACGCCAGTGAATGTGACCTGGTATCACTACAGTGTCGTCGAAGACGTCGGTTCACCCCGAGGTGAGTTATTAAACTCACTGTTTTGATTTCCTAGATAAGCTGATGAGATGATATTTCCACCTGTCTCGAGGCACGTCACGGCCTGGACGTGGCGGACATGAGCGGAAGTTTATAACATTCTTTACCCTCTTTCGGCCACAACCAGATAATAATAGCAGAGTAGGGATTACCCGATATCGTGACGTGCAGAGGGCAGTTTGTGGACAATGGCGGTACATGGGCTTCTATACAACAGACCGCTGGGGACACCATAAATGGGCTTCACACATTGTCCCCGTGTGGGGAATCGAACCCGGGTGACGAGCGAACGCTTTAAGCACTGGGCCCCTGTAGCTGGGTGTGCAGATCGCCCAAATATCACAATACACAACACTATGTTCTTTAAGACACAGCCCAAACGTATTTACCATTAAATATCATAAAAGTGAAGATCACCTCAGAGGAGATTATATATCCATATATCGCATTGGTGGAAATCACCTTTCATGGGAGATTATATAACTATATCACACAAATAGAGGTCACCTCATGGGAGATTATATAACTATATCACACAAATAGAGGTCACCTCATAGGAGATTACATAACTAGATATTACAGAAAAAGAGGTCACCTCAAAGGAGATTATATAACTATATCACAAATAGAGGTCACACCATAGGAGATTATATAACTATATATCACACAGCTGGAGGTCGCTTCAGAGGAGATTATATAACTATATGTCGCAGAAATAGAGATCACATCAGAGGATTATATAACTATATATTACCGAAAAAGAGATCACCTCAGAGGAGATTATATAACTACATATCACACAAATAGAGGTCACCCCATAGGAGATTATATAACTATATATCACACAGCTGCAGATCGCTTCAGAGAAGATTATATAACTATATATCACATAAATAGAGGTCACTTCAGAGGAGATTATATAACTATATCACAAATAGAGGTCACCTCATAGGAGATTATATAACTATATATCACACAGCTGGAGATCGCTTCAGAGAAGATTATATAACTATATATCGCAGAAATAGAGATCACATCAGAGGATTATATAACTATATATTACAGAAAAAGAGATCACCTCAGAGGAGATTATATAACTACATATCACACAAATAGAGGTCACTCAATAGGACATTATATAACTATATATCACACAGCTGGAGATCGCTTCAGAGAAGATTATATAACTATATATCGCAGAAATAGAGATCACATCAGAGGGTTATATAACTATATCACAAATAGAGGTCACCTCATAGGAGATTATATAACTATATATCACACAGCTGGAGATCGCTTCAGAGAAGATTATATAACTATATATCGCAGAAATAGAGATCACATCAGAGGATTATATAACTATATATTACAGAAAAAGAGATCACCTCAGAGGAGATTATATAACTACATATCACACAAATAGAGGTCACCCCATAGGAGATTATATAACTATATATCACACAGCTGGAGATTGCTTCAGAGAAGATTATATAACTATATATCGCAGAAATAGAGATCACATCAGGGGATTATATAACTATATATTACCGAAAAAGAGATCACCTCAGAGGAGATTATATAACTACATATCACACAAATAGAGGTCACCCCATAGGAGATTATATAACTATATATCACACAGCTGGAGATTGCTTCAGAGAAGATTATATAACTATATATTACCGAAAAAGAGATCACCTCAGAGGAGATTATATAACTACATATCACATAAATAGAGGTCACTTCAGAGGAGATTATATAACTGTATATCACAAATATAGGTCACCTCATAGGAGATTATATAACTATATATCACACAGCTGGAGAATGCTTCAGAGAAGATTATATAACTATATATCGCAGAAATAGAGATCACATCAGAGGATTATATAACTATATATTACAGAAATAGAGATCACATCAGAGGAGATTATATAACTACATATCACACAAATAGAGGTCACCCCATAGGACATTATATAACTATATATCACACAGCTGGAGATCGCTTCAGAGAAGATTATATAACTATATATCGCAGAAATAGAGATCACATCAGAGGATTATATAACTATATATTACAGAAAAAGAGATCACCTCAGAGGAGATTATATAACTACATATCACACAAATAGAGGTCACCTCATAGGAGATTATATAACTGTATATCACAAATATAGGTCACCTCATAGGAGATGATATAATTATATATCACACAGCTGGAGATCGCTTCAGAGAAGATTAGATAACTATATATCACTGCAGAGGCCGAGATAAGCTGCGTATCCGGGTAAAATACGCATAGAAAATTTCCAGTTACGCATTGAAAAATAATTGTTGCGTACCAATTACGCATTTAAAATGTTAGATACGCAAAAAGCTTAAAACAAATGCGTGCAGAATATATTTATAAAACTAGCTTGCATTATGAAAAAGACATCGATTGCTATCAAGTTGTACTGTTAGTATAGGACAAGTCTTGTACTGTCAGTATAAGATGAGTGATTTTTTATGAAATTATTTCCATTATATTTAAGTTGGTTTTGATTAGATATGACGTAAGGCAGAACATACCTGCTTAGTAAACTTACTCAATGACATAATACTTAGGTGAGTAAAATGACTGAAATACGCACATATTTGAAAGCAGTGGGTAACTGAAAATGAAATACCCTCTCAACATTCATAATACCTACTCCCAAAAAATACAGTGGTTAAAGTACCCACATGAGCTAAATCTTATCTGGAGCTCTGTATCACAGAAATAGAGGTCGCCTCAGAGGAGAATATATAACTACATATCACACAAGTGTTGTTGATGACTGCAAGAACGACACTGACTGTGGTTGTCCAATCAGAAGCTCGGAATGCATCATAAATCATCATAAAAGTAAACAGTAAAAAACCTAAGCGTCATGGTTGTACGTAACCGTTCGATCCCGCTTAGTAACCATTCTAATACCTGACCAAAGTGCATGTCCATATCTCCTGACTGCCGATTAATACGACACTAACTTGGCTCTGCGACGTCGTAACCGCACGCGCGACCCTGAACCGGGACACAAATCTGAAAGCTAAGTAAGTACCGGATACGTTTGTATACAGTGTTGCTAGTTTGTGTTTCCTGGTCAGTTTATCGCGTTAACGTCATTATGAGAGTGTAATATTTCTACCCTCAATTTCGCTGCCAATACAAACTCCAGCACTTTTAACTGATGACATTCGTGTTAAAGTTAATGAAATCTCTAACACAAGAATATTATTTTGACTTAGTTTTATGGACTTCCAATATGTGTGCTATTAGCCTTCTAGAATATGTGACTTCAGTCTTCCAGTATAAAAGACATTAGGCTTCTAGATTATGTGACTTCAGTATTCCAGTATGTGTGATATTAACTTTCTAGGATATGTGACTTCAATCGTCCAGTTTATGTGCCATTAGCCTTCTGGAATATGTGACTGTAGTCTTCTAGTATGTGGGACATAAGCCTTCTAGAATATGTGACTTCAGGCTTCCAGTATGTTTGATATTAGCCTTCTGGAATATGTTACTTCAGGCTTCCAGTATGTTTGATATTAACTTCTTTGAGTGACATTTCAGAAGTTGGGAAGTACAATATAGAACAAACTTCATGGATGATAATAAAAAGAAGTTGTCATCCATAAAGTTTGTTCTATATTGTTTGATATTAGCCTTTTCGAATATCTGACTTCAGTATTAAACTACGTATTATACATGTTAAGGCTGGTTAAATCGCCAAGTAATGCCAAGGGATCACATGACTCGCTGTGGGGGTGAGGTGCGGTTTATTCAGATAATTCCTTAGTCATACATCAAGCCCTGAAACACACATAACATTCTTAGAAACATTTACACATTACATAATATTTTACATAGGTATCACAATTAGTTTACCAAAATTAATTCTGTAGTCTAACAAGTACAAATCTAAATTATACCACATTATAAACTGTCAAGGGAAATAATAATCACATCAAACTGTATGCACAACGTTGGTTGTGCCACAAATGGAACTAATTCATTGCCAAATAACACATTTTCCCAAATAATGTTAAAAATAATACAATATCTACACATACATCTGACAGACAATAAAGTTCACAGTTAACATGACATACAACCAGATAACTATTTGGTAACCCTGAAAGGTTACCCGAAATGTGTACATAAATAAAAGGAAAAATATTGACATTTGAAAATACATCTTACCCATTTGTGGAATAAAACCTTACTGATAGACCATGCTGTGCTCTTATATGAGTTCATGTGTGACCTGCCAATTACAAATATCATTCATCATTGTGACAATACATTCACCATCACTGACGATTTCCTTTCACACAATACAAAGAAAAGCATTGTATGTATATACACAGGGAAAGCTGAGCACAATGGTTGCTCATACAAAAAAAATCATCAACATGACAATGCTTTCACCATTTTGTCTGCTCTCCACTCACGCGACACACAGAAAACCATTGCACTTAAATACATTTAGAAAACTGAGGAAAATGAGATATAAAAGAACAAATACACATAAGCCTTATTTAGTGTTAAATTATTTAACTGACCTGTTTGATGTTGTTTATCTACCAGTGGACCTTGTTGCCTTGTTGCCTGAGTGCTGTGCTGTGCTAAAGTGTTATTACCTGGGTGCTCAGATAGGTGCATGGGAATTATGGGAATTTGAAATTAGCCAATTAAGAGCTAGGAATTAGGGTCATGTGATAAACAATAATCCAGAATGAGACCCTACTCTAGATCCAGCATATTTTGTGAATCCTAAACATAATAAGAACAAATACTTGACAAATGCAACCAAATATCAATATGATTGACAAATGCTTAAAACCACAAACTTTAGAATACTACCACCAAACTTCAATATTTTTAGTGACCTTTTTATGACTTATATACTATTTTTATTCTTATTTTACTTGTAAACAATAAAACACTATAACACCATTTTATATTCAATAATTGTAAAATAGTTCTATACAAACAAACCGAACTGACTTTTAAAAAACATGAAAAATGTCACTGCTACACAAGCCTGCTCGGATATGTAACTTATGTCTTCTAGTCTGTGGCACGTTAGCCTTCTAGAATATGTGACGTCAGTCTTCCAGTATGTTTGATATGAGCGTTTTCGAATATCTGACTTCAGTATTAAACTACATATGATATTAGCCTTCTGGAATATGTGACTTCTGTCTTCTAGTATGTGGCACGTTAACCTTCTAGAATATGTGACTTCAGTCTTCCAGCATATGTGACATTAGCCTTCTATAATATGTGACTTCGGTCTTCCAGTATGTGTGATATTAGCCCACTTGTCTAATGGCAATACATAATTCACAGTGGGCTACACCACATATGTGAAAAGAGCTCTGATATTTTATCTTTCATTTAAATAGACTTTAACTAAAAGATCTACCTTTTAAAACAATAGACTTCTCCCCAACATCCGTACAATGGAATCACACTTCCACATTTGTTTACAAAATGTTTTGTATCTAACACGAATTCCTGAAGTGTTCGCATCTACAATCTGTAACATCGCTACAAATGTAGAGATATGTCGTTATTTATCCATTATTTCCGCTGCAGATTCCAGCGTTGGTAACTTTCACTCCCTAGCGTTAAAGGAATTATCTCGGAGGGTTTTCCGTGACAGCACAAAACTATATTTGTCCCTGGTATTCTTCCCGAAACTTTATCAGAATGTAAAGCTGTAACCGTTGCTTCGTGACGTCACAGTTCTCGCGCCGTCTTCAAACCAGTACCAATGAAACGGCCAAGAATACATCAACAAAATACTTGAAGGTGATACGAGCGTGGCACTATGATTTCCTTAATTAGGGGCACCCGCCATATTTATAGAACAGGATATCACCGGGTATAAAATCCAGGTTCGCAGGGTAGATGGGTAAGTTGGCTTCAAGTTCGACTTTGGTACAAGCGAGATGAACAGTATGTATGTGATGAGCTCCTTGGTCCAGGTGAGTGATTCTTTCATCATCGTGTTTAAGTCCATTTTGCACATTCGTTTAATCGTATATGTATCTAGACTGTACTGTAATTTAGTTGGTTTCGTCTTTGACGCATGAATTAATGACAATTACGTACATATCTTTATAATGCGCATAAACACAAACACAAAATTGTGTGGTCCAGATTTCTTAATTACAGGCCGCCAACTTAAAACGTGACGCGTGAGCAACAAACAAACAAAACATCTATTCTGCAATTCTCTCCAAAACATTTTAAACATTTCATGTCTGGCAGTTTGTTCACATTTCATACTTTCTCCTTTTTTTTGCTAACGTTCACTTTAACACAGCGATTTACGTGTATTTGAGTATGATATAGTTTCACTTAAATATACACCGCAGAATAGAAAGAAAGTGAAGATCCGGGATATAATTGGTCTTCAGCAACCCATGTGTGTCGTGAGAGGCGACTAACGGGATCGGATGACTTGCGAGCTGACTTGAAAGACATATGTCATCGTATCCCAATTGCGTTGATCGATGCTTATGATATTGATCACTTGGTTGTCTGGTCCAGATCAGACTATTTACAGACCGCCGCCATATAGCTGGAATATTGCTGAGTGTGGCGTTAAACAACAAACAAATAGCATTAGAACCAATGGTGAAGTCGTTATACAGAAAAAAGAATTAACGAAATACACAATGCCATTTTAGAAAGTGGTCAAATGTAACATATGTTATATTTGGGATTACACTTTCTCAGTAAAGTACAGATTCTAGTACTTTTGGGGGGGGGGGGGGGTTGAGTCCCATTCGGGACTGACTTTGTGTGCTGGCGATTAGGTGCCTGAAAGTGTAATCCCAAATATAACATATGTTAAAAAAAGAATCAAGCCAAAATCCACTTTCTGTCCTGTGCGTTGTCCCATGTGAGAAACCTATAATCCCTGATTTAGCTTCTTGGCCTGTCGCCACCATAGTCTTGATCTTGGCTGTTTCCATAGTGGTGAAACTGTCTGAGACCACCTTGTCTCAACTGACTTCCTCTGTCAGTTGTCAAGGTATACACTACTGGCGAGAGCGCCGCTAAACACAACTCACTCTCAATACGTTGTTTCTGGGTTTCAGTGTGGGTTGGTGTTCGGCGCCCTGTTTCACACGACTTCTGCTGTATCTGTGCGTGATCGGTGCGTGGACCCGCCTGACCTGGCAGCCAGACTGTCTGTCAATAACCCTCATCTCCCACCCAGTCTAGAAACAGCGTACCCCACACCCCGACCCAGCCTACCCCTGTCTACCGACTGCCCGTCACACGTCCCTACAACCGGACCTATCAGCGACCGGAGCAACTGCCCGTGGTTTTACGCACCTCAAACAGACACCTCCAGATTTCCCAGCATGCTGCTCCGGGCGGAGTTAAAATGTGGATATTTCTGCAGACAGCCGAAACGAAACGGCCGCCTGGTTGAGATGACGACAGGGAGATGTGTGCCTATATTCGACACGGTGAGGGTGTTGAGGCACGAGGGGTGTGTCTCCGGCGTCAAGCAGTACAACATGACGGAAGAGCAGGTGCCTATCGCGTACACGTGCGTGTTCCCCATCGTCAGGGGGAGCGGGACTCTACCACACAGTATCTATGGCTTCGCGGAGTAGCGTATTTCTTGTTATTGTCAGCACAATGCAACATTTGAGTATTTATATTGTTTGTTTTGTTTTCATGAATATATTGTCTGTTTTATACTACTTTTTATGTTTTTAAAAACGCAATGTTTTGCAATAAACAAGTTTTATAGACCTGTGATTTCAGTACCTTCCTGACTGTCTTAGAGAGGACAGTTAAGCATGATCCCTGAACGTCCCGCGAGAAGTGCACGTCTGGCATTAGATCCAAACACATACATTGCAAATTCACAGCTAAAGACATAGACTGTAGATCCCGAGCAGTGAGGTGGCCTAGTGGGTAGAACGTTAGCTAGTCAGTGTTTGCCCTAAACCCTGAGAAGCTGCAGGCCCTATGGACCCAGAACCACAAACAGTTGTGGGTCCTGATCAGAATGATAAAGCCCTATTGTATTTTAGCTACAATATAAGTAATTCCTAGCAAACAAACAAAATGTGAAAACTAACAAACTGAGTTAAAGAGTTTAATACAACTCTTGTGACTCTAGTTATCATTTACAACAAAATCAACATCTATGTCAAGATCCAAGTCTTCTGAAAGGTCTAAATCAGGCTGTTCAGACATATGGCCACAATGAAACATACACCTTTATGGATGACAACTTCTTGTCTATTGCATTAAGCGACATTTCGATGTAGATTCTTCCATAATGTTGTTTGTTTCATTTTTGACTCACCAACTTCTAGAATGCCGATAAAACAGTTAAGGATATGTCAGTTATAGGGGATGCAAAAGCTGTCGGCCATAAGGATCTGCAGAAAACAAAAGCTGTGAGTCCGAGTGGTTTTCAGACGGCTTCGGGCCTAAGGGCCGACGTTAATTTCGAACGCTGTGGCTCGTGGTTGTTCTGTTATCCTCCGCCTTGATATTGCTGGAATATTGTTTAAAACTGAACAAGACAATACTCATATAGACAGTAGAGCGGATCCGTGGCCCAGTGGATGGAGGGTCTGCCTGGAGGGCGGTCCGTTGAAACATGGTACTTGTTGTTACTTCCCCTGGCGCTCGGCAAAGAGGTAATGTTAGGAGTACTCCGCTTTGAGACTGTATGCACGCGCACGCACGCACGCGCAATGTGAAGCCGCATTTCACCAACTCAGACTCACGTGTAATTACTTGGTTCCACGTTCTGGTCTTCTGTAGTACGAGCTGACCTAGGATAGAGTACCAATCCACGCTGTTGTATATTTGCTGCCCTTCTTGTGTTTTCTGTGGAGAACCACGAAACAAGGGTTATAAATGTCTTCACTTATGACAACTCCCATGCACTGTGAAACTCTGATTGTTTGCCACTGATTTAACCAATCTTCCAGCAACATTAGGGCAGGAACGCCAAACTTGCGCGTCAAACTGCACAGCCTCGTTGGCTACAACTGATTAATTAGCATGGTGGCGGTTGCCCCACACGTACTCAGACTGATGTACAGTGATACATACCAAATACAATGTGTTATGTGGCAGTGTGTCGACATTGTATAAACAGTGTTGGATTGTATTACACTATTTCTGTGAAGATTCAGCAGTCGACAGTGGTCTGCTGGTTACTGTATTTAGAAGTTTAGACTGGTGTGGAAGTTTCTAGGCATACCGGAATATTTCAGAATAGTTTGACCGAGTTAGTAAACGTTCAGGAAACTGTTATTGATATGCATCTCACATCACATTACATCTCTTACCAGAAGACCAGTAGTTCTGTGAAGATCACCCTGGATACTCAGCCTGGACGTACTGTGGGAACTTGACCAATGTTGCAACCAGGGGATATCACCTCCACTGTTTTCATTGCTATAATGGCAGCTTTACATTAGTTATATTTAGGATTGTAAGTTATGATTGCGTTTGTATTCATCTTCGAAGGGGTGAGCAAACTGCACGTTAGTGCCTTCAGGCAGATGTGCCTTTCAGCCGTGTCTGTGGCTTGGCTTAGGGCGGCATGTCGACAACTGAAGTCGTATCTCGAAGTTTTCAGTGTCAGTTTCACTGTTATTTTCTCCCGTGAACTGCACTCTTTACCACACAGCCTAATTACGACTAAACGTGTGTCTAATAATGTATTTCCAACACATTTGTTCTTGCGACAGCCAGATCAACAAACCATGAATACGCTAGCAGCAATGATATAAAATTTTACCAACCAAAATCTCAAGCTGCTCCGAACAGTACAGCAGTGATAACGTCCCCTCTCGGTGGGTGTTGGGCTGTAAGATCCCACAGTTCAGGATTTGCAGACAAAACAAGCAAGTAGTTGATTTTCAAAATGTTTATTGGTCATAATGTGTACATCTACAACCACCCACAAATTGAAGTAGTATACAACAGCATTAACATGTGGTCAAACCTAACAACATCACAGGTCATCAGGCGACAAACCTCTTGTAACAAGCAAGCTGTGCTGGGTGAAGATACAAAGGACCCCGACAGGCATGTGACTGAGTGGTTGGTTAGGGCTGAACTTGCAACTTGCAAGAACTTGCTATGGTATGTAGGCCGACATAAATTTAAAGATACAGGCCAAAAGTTAACCTTACATTATTGTCTATTCAATCCTTCATTTTAGGTTTACGGTTTACAAAACATGATGAAGATTAATCAGGTACTTCGAGTGAAATATTTGTCTCCAATGATAAGCAAGACTTTCAGTAACCCCTCTGTCGTGCCAAGGTATATCCCTGGGGACATACTCAGTATACGTGGGCCTCACGGTAAATCTGTATTCCACACCGGATGGCCCTTGCCACAACATTGTTCCTTCAACCTGACCTTCACCCTTCCACAGTATGACCTCGGAGCCCATAACGTCCGTCAGTTGGGGCAGCAAGACTTGTGAATAACAGTATAACAAGCAAACACTAGCACAGTCACAAGCAGTGAGATCTGTAACACACGGAGATAATAGTTGTGTGCAACTAAGAAGCAAGCAGAAAAATCTGTGTGCCACTGGCTACATCCAGGTCTATGCCTGTGTCTAAACAAAGCCCGGAACACGTAGGACCACTACTGTTTGGCATCAGGTACATCTACCTGGGACGTTGTGCAGGTCATCATGGAAGCTTCCTGGTCATCATAAGTGCAAGTAACAGAATGATTCTTTTATACTGTTGCTAGGCAGCTGATGAGAAGCTAATGTATATATGCGATTTACGGTGAAAGTGAGATCTTGATATTTTGGAGAGGGAACTCTCTGTTCCTGTAGTTTTAAAACAATGCTCGGGATGCCTGGTTGATATACTGCGGCTGGTGAAGTCTTTGGTTTAATTCTCCGGTATATGATGTATATGACGTTTAATGGGTTCTCATAATGGACTCACAGGAAGACGTGCCATGTGGCTTATTTCACTTGGACTATAAAGCACAGACTAGATGATTCTGATAAAGAATTCTACCAATAAAAACAAAGAAGAGATCTATGAATAATTACTCACACAGCTTCCTTCCTATAGCAATAATGTCCTTAGAAGATGCACATGCTTAAAACGTAATACCATGACATTTATCAATAAACTAATATCAAATACGACTAGACATAACAAGCAAAACTTTGCTCAGTCCACGATTGAAGATACCTCTTTGAACTTCGACTAAGGATCAGTCTTTCTTTGATGGACATACTGTCCTAACTGTATCCTTTACCTCTACTGACATCACAGTACATCAAGTCAAAAGGAAACAAGCTACGCTAACTTGAACCTGTTAAAGTCAACCGTCTGGTTTATTGCATGTTGACGACCATCAACTGCTGCTTCAATAGGCTTATGATAATGAACCTATTGCCAGAACTGACCACACCCAAAACAATTAGGTGAGAAATAGTCATCCGCATTTACAGGAATTTATCTGTCTCCTTACAACCATCAGGACAATAGGTCCCCCTGGAACATCAAGGACAGTAGGTGCCCACTGGAACATCCAGGACAACAGGTGCCCACTGGAACATCCAGGACAACAGGTGCCCACTGGAATATCCAGAACAACATTTGTTTTTTTGGGTAGTTTAGTTTCACACTGCACTCAGCAATATTCCAGCTTTATGGCGGCAGTCTGTAAATAATCGAGTCTGGACCATACAATCCAGTGATCAACAGCATGAGCATCGATCAACGCAATTGGGATATGATGACGTGTCAACCAAGTCAGAGAGCCTGACCACTAGATCCCGTTATTCGCCTCTTATGACAAGCATGGATTGAAGGCCAATTCTAACCTGGATCTTCATAGTTTCAGGAAAAACAGCTGGCCATTCCAGGATGATGGGTGTCCCTGGAGTGTTTTTGTACAAGGACAGGTGATGAAGCAAACAGGTAACATGATGCAAAAAAACAAAACAAAAAAAACTTCCCCGAGATATCTGGATTTCAGCTTGTAAGGCTTTTCACATTTCAAAATTGGCCAAATAATAGGCATTACATACATATCAGCTCCTAGCTCAAATTATCTTATCAACCAAAGCCCAGTGGTAACGTTTGTAATGGAGCAGAACTATATGTATATATCTCCCCCTAAACTGCAAGATCTGATGTGGACAGGAGCTTGATACCTGATCTATGTCTATCACATGTAATATGCTAAGACCACTCACCAACTGAAGTGTTCAGATTCACGGATATCAGAAACTTCAGTGTCTTTGAATTATTGATTGATATCCTGTAGAATATTTCACGAACTGAGAATAGTATAAACCCCTCAAAACACTGAATGTGGTGATGTAATGATCAGACGCAACACAGTGTGAAACCAGGTTGATTATGAGTTTGCTAGTCACTGATCTAGTCATGATATAAAAAAGCTAAAATATATTGCAAATGAATGGTCTTGATATGAATAATAAGAGTGAATAAAATCATCCAGAAAATTATTAGTCACCAAAAATATTCGGCATGTGTGCAAAATTAAAACATTGCGTGTAAAAACTGCACCAAAGTTCACAACATTGAGCAAAAAATCCACTGAATGAGAGCAAACAATTTTCAGTTACCGTGGTAACCAGACCCCAACTCTCTGTCTGTAATGTTCACATTGTACTGTAAAGTAACGTCCTACTGTACACACTTGAAACTATCACACTAATGTGCAATGAATGATTGACTAGAGTAAATATTACAAATATCAAGGAATAAATAGGATTTACTGTATGGAGAAAAATGACAAATATATAATACTTCCGTATGGACTATACACAACTTTCTACATTAGCAAACCAGTGAAAAACATGAAGATTTGTCCCTAAAAATAGAAACGTATATCATGTATTAAATTTGCACACCAGCAGACCAAATAGCTGAAACATACAAAGGCCGAGTACAAAGCTACTTGATGCAGTATCTTTAGGGACAAATCTGAGTTTTCCACCCGGTATTCCTGTACACCAACATCTTCATCCCGACTCCCAACCTGGACCAGTTCAACAGTTGTCCACCTTCATATAGTCAGTGTATTATTCTCTTCCAACAAGTTCAAACTTCTACTCCTATTTATAGAGTTGGTCGGTTAAATTAAAGGATATACTAACATCAGCTAAGTTGACATCTAACAAAGTCAGCATCACACTGTCTCTGTATATATATGTCTAAATGACTGGTCAGAGTATTTAACTATTTACTTATTTTCACATAAATATCTTGGACTGTCTGTCCGTTAATCTACATACAATAAAATTGTGTTTTTTTAGATCGATTATGTGTAAACACTGAAAGTTAATAATATCCTATTTACACAAGAAAAATTTAAGCTATCACTAAACAAATTGTTCGCTTCATGTCAGTTTGCTGTGTGTTCGTGTTGCTGACGTGTCAGTAGAACCGTGTCAGTAGAACCGTCAGTTTCCCAGTAATCAGGTTTGGGGGGAATTCACTTCCTGCAGAAATATAGTCAGCAAGTTTGATTATTTTCACTCATTTGTACTTCAGCCTTTCCATCAAGCCCACGACTGTCTGTAGACTCATCTTGTGGTACTGTGGTACAAACAACATAAAAATGGTACAACACAAGGAGATAACTCCTGTACATAGCATTACATGGTACAGCTGTATGTAGAGTCAAGAATGTCACAAATGCAATGTTTCCGATGTGGATGACAGCAGCTGAGTACAACAGTCTTCACATATATTGTTCAGCTTTTAAAATATTTGCACCATTGTAGATCTCACAAAACACTGCCAGCTTGTTTGTAGAAGACCAGCTGTAACACAGGTCCATGGACCTGTTCCACAGCACAACTCCTTTACATGAACAGTGACTCAGAACATATTGACACAACGTTCAGAGGAAGGAACATCCATGTCCTCATGACACAACGTTCAATGGGAGGACACCCATAACGTCACCAAAACAATGCAGGTACAATAATTCACATTATCTTCATATCATAAATGAAATATCAATATTTTTTCTTACCCCATTAACAAAAACTACCCCCGCCCAAAGTTTGTCAATGACACAATGCTCATATTGTCTGCAACACAATGCACTATGGTCTTGTCACACAGTGCTCTATTGTCTGCAACACAATGCACTATGCTCTTGTCACACAATGCTCTATTGTCTGCAACACAATGCACTATGCTCTTGTCACACAAGGCTCTAGTGTCTGCAACACAATGCTCTACTTGAATGACATTGCAAGTCCACTGTTGCTGAGTCTGGTAGCTGAACAAGGAGTGTTCCTGAGAGGAAACTGGGCTATTCATCCCTGCTCCATCCCCAAACCAAAAAGTCGGTTTTCTTGCTTCAATGTGAGGCACGGAACCGTCGTGCCTGGGTTTGGAGGACGTATCAGTTGTTGGTGAGCCAGAATCTGGTGAATGTGATGAAGTTGTCTGTGTTGCTTCGGATGTTGAGATTTCAAACCGAGATTCTCTGGAGCATGCACAGTGATGATGATCCAAAATAAATATAAATACAAAAGTCCATGATACACAGCATCAGCTCTGACAGAATGTTGGTATGACGATGATGTATCAATTAAGCATCCTCCACGACCAATACTTGCAGCAAAGGATGATGAGATGGTGTATATTATGACGAGTCTGAGGTGGTGTAATACCTGGGATATTATCAATGCTTATAGGCATACATAAGAATAATATGTATATCTTACAAGGAAACCAGGAAATACAATGTCCATAATGATAACATATTTACGTAGGACATTTTGATTTGAAAATAGGCATTTTCTTCCATCTTTAAAATTAGTCTATGAGTTATATAAAGCACCCATTTGATTTCCAAATAAATTTGAACTTCACTTATAATATGCCATTTATAAATCAAGATGGAATCCAAATGGACCATGAAAGTCAGTACTGAGATCAGTTAAGATTTACCATGTTCACCATGCAATACGACCCTGATCTGTCAGTGCCACCTGGGATGCTGGAAGGACTTCCAGCAGAGTAAGACATTCCTTATATAGACATGTACTGCTGGAGACAGGGGTGCATGGTCAACCGTTTGTGTTATTCCTGTTTTCCACAGTCAGGAAACATGGCGTATACTGATGCAGCAACATGCTAAAAGTCAACTGTAAGGATGCCTGTTAGTCACATCATAATTCTGCTTTTATATTTGAGGTCGCAACTTCAAGCTGAATCTTAAAAACTCATTTTTCAATAATGAAAATACACCTGATGAAAGTTGATGAATATGAAACTGTAATTTAAATCTTGACACCAGTCACAGACATGTGTCATAACAAATGGTATAATATCATGCTGATTTTAACTATAGACCACAAGATCCCAATAAATGATGACAAACTTCACATCAACTAATGACACTGATGACAAGTTCAAAGGTCTTTCCACACTACTGATGACATAGACCACGATATAGGGAAGTAAATCCTATAACTCCCTACTGAAGACATCTGGCTGACCACATGTTGCTGAACATCCCTGGACTGCCGTAGTGATGAAGTACTTCATCTGACCACACTATGGACTTAGAGTCCGCTGCACAGTAATGATGTCATAACTTCTTCCCTGTGAAGAAGGAGCCAGCAGAAGTGGATTTCTTCATATGCTCTTCTTCCTCCAGCTCATCATCTCCCTCTTTCTCGGCTTCCTTCTCATCCTGCTTCTGTTTCACTTTCTCATTCTCGTAGTGGAGGAGATGCTCCATGTCCGTCTGCAACATCAACACCATTTACTTAATACCATCAGATTATCTCAACATCAACACTACTTACTTAATACCATCAGATTATCTCAACATCAACACTACTTACTTAATACCATCAGATTATCTCAACATCAACACTACTTACTTAATACCATCAGATCATCTCAACATCAACACTACTTACTTAATACCATCAGATTATCTCAACATCAACACTACTTACTTAATACCATCAGATTATCTCAACATCAACACTACTTACTTAATACCATCAGATTATCTCAACATCAACACTACTTACTTAATACCATCAGATTATCTCAACATCAACACTACTTACTTAATACCATCAGATTATCTCAACATCAACACCATGTACTTAATACCATCAGATTATCTCAACATCAACACCATTTACTTAACACCATCCGATTATCTCAACATCTACACCATTTACTTAACACCATCAGATTATCTCCATGTGGATGGTCTGAACTGTCTTTCATTAAAGTACAGAAGGTATATAATCTGGCATATCGGAAGCTGGTGAGGAACAGGAAAGTGAAGACACTCTGTGGATGACATTATATTATGATGTTTTGGTATAGATTATTATACTGAACAGAAGAATGTAATTTTCTAAAATTATTATTTCTTCTATCAATCAACAATAGAAGGCATAAAGTTGGAAAGGGAGTCAGAAGTTATTCCAGTTCATGTTTCGCCTTCAGTTCTTAACTGCTGTTTTGAACAGGTGTAGATGGCTGCTGCCCATGATCTGACAGAGGACACATCCGGGGACCACAGGGTCACTATGCTGCATATGTTAGTGTTAAACCTGTCTCCCGTAGATGGCTGCTGCCCATGATCTGACAGAGGACACATCTGGGGACCACAGGGTCACTATGCTGCATATGTTAGTGTTAAACCTGTCTCCCGTAGATGGCTGCTGCCCATGATCTGACAGAGGACACATCTGGGGACCACAGGGTCACTATGCTGCATATGTTAGTGTTAAACCTGTCTCCCGTAGATGGCTGCTGCCCATGATCTGACAGAGGACACACCTGGGGACCACAGGGTCACTATGCTGCATATGTTAGTGTTAAACCTGTCTCCCGTAGATGGCTGCTGCCCATGATCTGACAGAGGACACACCTGGGGACCACAGGGTCACTATGCTGCATATGTTAGTGTTAAACCTGTCTCCCGTAGATGGCTGCTGCCCATGATCTGACAGAGGACACATTCCGGGGACCACAGGGTCACTATGCTGCATATGTTAGTGTTAAACCTGTCTCCCGTAGATGGCAGCTGCCCATGATCTGACAGAGGACACATCCGGGGACCACAGGGTCACTATGCTGCATATGTTAGTGTTAAACCTGTCTCCCATAGATGGCTGCTGCCCATGATCTGACAGAGGACACATCCGGGGACCACAGGGTCACTATGCTGCATATGTTAGTGTTAAACCTGTCTCCCATAGATGGCTGCTGCCCATGATCTGACATAGGACACATCCGGGGACCACAGGGTCACTATGCTGCATATGTTAGTGTTAAACCTGTCTTCCTTAGATGGCTGCTGCCCATGATCTGACAGAGGACACACCTGGGGACCACAGGGTCACTATGCTGCATATGTTAGTGTTAAACCTGTCTCCCAGTAGATGGCTGCTGCCCATGATCTGACAGAGGGTCACATCCGGGGTGTTACCACAGGGTCACTATGCTGCATATGTTAGTGTTAAACCTGTCTCCCATAGATGGCTGCTGCCCATGATCTGACAGAGGACACATCCGGGGACCACAGGGTCACTATGCTGCATATGTTAGTGTTAAACCTGTCTCCCATAGATGGCTGCTGCCCATGATCTGACAGAGGACACATCCGGGGACCACAGGGTCACTATGCTGCATATGTTAGTGTTAAACCTGTCTCCCGTAGATGGCTGCTGCCCATGATCTGACAGAGGACACATCCGGGGACCACAGGGTCACTATGCTGCATATGTTAGTGTTAAACCTGTCTCCCATAGATGGCTGCTGCCCATGATCTGACATAGGACACATCCGGGGACCACAGGGTCACTATGCTGCATATGTTAGTGTTAAACCTGTCTCCCATAGATGGCTGCTGCCCATGATCTGACATAGGACACATCCGGGGACCACAGGGTCACTATGCTGCATATGTTAGTGCTAAACCTGTCTCCCGTAGATGGCTGCTGCCCATGATCTGACAGAGGACACATTCCGGGGACCACAGGGTCACTATGCTGCATATGTTAGTGTTAAACCTGTCTCATATTTCAATCATTTCTGCCTTCCATCCAATCCATTAAATCTCCCTTTCCAACTGCCTGTGGGGACCAGGCCAAGCCTGGGGTCACTGCTCCTCACAGGAAATACCAAACACAAGACTAGACTATAATGTTTTTCACTTTTCGTCTGCAACAAAGGTTAACATGAAATCATAAGACAAACACAAGAAGAAGGCCTTTAGATGGAAGACATTATAAAAGCAAAATATGAAATTATAATCAAAACTCAAAAGGGAAAATAATGCAGTATTTCAGTTATTATATAAATATTTGACTAAATCAAACGATAGTACAAATTATATACTTTAAGAAAAAGGAAACCAAATCACTAGACAAGATAGTTATAAAAAGAAAAAAAATGTTTCATAATTTTCAGTCCACAATCCAATATTATATATGTTTATATGTGGACATTATATCATAATCAGTCCATGAATGAAACATGTTCAAGCAGTGACAATCACCCACAACCAAACCCCACTGCAGGCCCACGTCCACTCACAAGGACAGCCCAGGACAGTGGGGACAAAGTGATCTCTGCACGGTAGTGGGAATAACTGCCTCTTTCTAACATAGAATTACTGCAGTCACTGTTAGGCATATTCCAGCATTATCATGATGGGGACACCTGAAATAGGATTCTCACGAGGTGCCCATATAAGGAACCAAACCAGGGGTGACAGACAGCGCAAAGATCACTTTGTGAAGGCAAGTTTAGATTTGTTACTAGTTGCGGGGATAGTAAAGATCAGATGAGGTGTATTAGATAGTGGGGTGGGGTGGGGATGTATGGATTGAGGGCACTGCATGGGATGTACTAGATGGTGGGGTGGGGTGGGGTGGGGTGGTGATGTATGGATTGAGGGGCACGGCATGTGATGTACTGGATGGAGGGTGGGGTGGTGATGTATAGATTGAGGGGCACACGGCATTTGATGTACTAGATGGTGGGTGGGGTGGGGATGTATGGATTGAGGGCACAGCATGTGATGTACTAGATGGTGGGGTGGGGTGGGGTGGTGATGTATGGATTGAGGGGCATGGCATGTGATGCACTAGATGGTGGGGTGGTGATGTATGGATTGAGGGGCACAGCATGTGATGTACTAGATGGAGGGGTGGGAGGGGGTGGTGATGTATGGATTGAGGGGCATGGCATGTGATGTACTAGATGGTGGGGTGGTGATGTATGGATTGAGGGGCATGGCATGTGATGTACTAGATGGCGGGGTGGGGATGTATGGTTTGAGGGCACAGCATGTGATGTACTAGATGGTGGGGTGGGGATGTATGGTTTGAGGGCACAGCATGTGATGTACTAGATGGTGGGGTGGTGATGTATGGATTGAGGGCACAGCATGTGATGTACTAGATGGTGGGTGGGGTGGGGATGTATGGATTGAGGGCACAGCATGTGATGTACTAGATGGTGGGGTGGGGTGGTGGTGATGTATAAATTGCAGGGGGCACGGCATGTGATGTACTAGATGGTGGGGTGGTGGGTGGGGATGTATGGATTGAGGGGCACATGTGATGCACTAGATGGTGGGGTGGTGATGTATGGATTGAGGGGCATGGCATGTGATGTACCGGATGGTGGGGTGGGGTGGTGATGTATGGATTGAGGGGCATGACATGTGATGTACTAGATGGTGGGGTGGGGTGGGTGATGTATGGATTGAGGGGCACCGCATGTGATGCACTAGATGGTGGGGTGGTGATGTATGGATTGAGGGGCATGGCATGTGATGTACCGGATGGTGGGGTGGGGTGGTGATGTATGGATTGAGGGGCATGACATGTGATGTACTAGATGGTGGGGTGGGGTGGTGATGTATGGATTGAGGGGCACAGCATGTGATGTACTAAATGATGGGGTTGGGTGGGGATGTATGGATTGAGGGGCACAGCATGTGATGTACTAGATGGTGGGGTGGGGATGTATGGATTGAGGGGCATGGCATTTGATGTACTAGATGGTGGGGTGGGGTGGTGATGTATGGATTGAGGGGCACAGCATGTGACGCACTAGATGGTGGGGTGGGGTGGTGATGTATGGATTGAGGGGCACAGCATGTGATGTACTAGATGGTGGGATGGGGTGGTGATGTATGGATTGAGGGGCACAGCATGTGATGTACTAGATGGTGGGGTGGTGATGAATGGATTGAGTTGCATGGCATGTGACGCACTAGATGGTGGGGTGGGGTGGTGATGTATGGATTGAGGGGCACAGCATGTGATGTACTAGATGGTGGGATGGGGTGGTAATGTATGGATTGAGGGGCACAGCATGTGATGTACTAGATGGTTGGGTGGTGATGTATGGATTGAGGGGCATGGCATGTGACGCACTAGATGGTGGGGTGGGGTGGTGATGTATGGATTCAGGGGCACAGCATGTGATGTACTGGATGGTGGGATTGGGTGGGTTGTATGGATTGAGGGGCATGACATGTGATGTACTGGATGGTGTGGCGGGGTGGTGATGTATGGATTGAGGGGCATGACATGTGATGTACTGGATGGTGTGGGGGGTGGTGATGTATGGATTGAGGGGCATGACATGTGATGTACTGGATGGTGTGGCGGGGTGGTGATCTATGGATTGAGGGGCATGACATGTGATGTACCAATGAGTGTGGATGAGGCTGGGCATTGCATGCAATGAGAAGCAACCAAGTATGTTCTCTCAAATAGGGACGTTAAAATCTCTCTTAGGATGTTAACAATAGTAGATGTTAATGACGTCATATTCCAAAGGATCCCAAAATATGAAGACTGATTTCTACTTACTGAGTTAGAAGGCATCTTCCACATTATCTATTTATGAAATGTTAGAAAGCTTGTGTTAAATAGTCTTTCACATTATTGACTCGTGAAATGTTGGAAAGCTTGTGTTAAATAGTCTTTCACACTATAGATTGATGAAATGTTAGAAAGCTGGTGTTAATAGTTATCATCAGATAAACTCATATAACAGGCTATTTGTCCTGAAGGCTTTCAGCAAACAAAGCAAGTGTAAGATACTGCCATACAAACACACTGGGGGATATCGCTTAACACAGGATCAGCAGAACTGCTGGGGTGACCTGTATACAACTGCTGGGACGCAACTACTACCCATGCTGATATTGGTTAATCTGAACAAGTTTACTGGGATAAGATTGTCCCAATTTACAGGACTTCACAATACAAAGATTCCAAATGTAAATAACTACATTGAATTTGGATGGGTTTTCTATCAGATATTCAAGTTGAAAAAATGAAGAACTCCATTCTTGAAGATAGCTAATAGATGGCTGGTTCTAGACAACACAACTGAATGACGTCTCTCATGTTGCAGTGTGTTTGTATGGCGGGAGGAAGTGTTAGTACGTGCGCACCTGCCACTGATCAAGCTCCTGTGAGAGAGTCACCTTCTGCTTGATCGCGCCCACTAGCTGCTGGTTGAGAGTCATCAGATCCATCTTGGACTTGGCCAGTTCCACTTCCAGCTGATGTCCTCTACAACAGTCATACACCTGTCAGTGAGTCAGTTGGACACAAGGGAGTCAGTCATACACCCTTCAGTGTGTCAGTCATACACCCTTAAGTGTGTCAGTTGGACACAAGGAAATCAGTCATACACCCTTCAGTGTGTCAGTCATACACCCTTAAGTGTGTCAGTTGGACACCAGGAAATCAGTCATACACCCTTCAGTGTGTCAGTCATACACCCTTAAGTGTGTCAGTTGGACACCAGGAAATCAGTCATACACCCTTCAGTGTGTCAGTCATACACTCATCAGTGTGTCAGTCATACACCCTTCAGTGTGTCAGTTGGACACCAGGAAACCAGTCATACACCCATCAGTGTGTCAGTCATACACCCTTCAGTGTGTCAGTTGGACACCAGGAAACCAGTCATACACCCATCAATGTGTCAGTCATACACCCTTCAGTGTGTCAGTCATTCACCAATCAGTGTGTCGGTCATACACCAATCAGTGTGTCAGTCATACACCCATCAGTGTGTCAGTCATACATCCTTCAGTGTGTCAGTCATACATCTGTCAGTGTGTCAGTTGGACACAAGGAAGTCAGTCATACATCCTTCAGTGTGTCAGTCATACACCCATCAGTGTGTCAGTCATACACCCATCAGTGTGTCAGTCATACATCCTTCAGTGTGTCAGTCATACACCTGTCAGTGTGTCAGTTGGACACAAGGAAGTCAGTCATACACCCTTCAGTGTGTCAATCATACACCCATCAGTGTGTTAGTCACACAGCCTTCAGTGTGTCAGTTGGACACCAGTCATACACCCGTCAGTGTCAGTCATACACCCTTTAGTGTGTCAGGTGAATACCAGGAAGTCAGTCATACACCTTTCAGTGAGTAAGTTGGACACCAGGAAGTCAGTCATACACCTGTCAGTGAGTCAGATGGACACCAGGAAGTCAGTCATACACCTGTCAGTGTGTCAGTTAGACACAAGAGTGTCAGCAAGACACCAGGGAGTCAGTCATACACCAGTGTGTCAACCATGCTCCAGGCAGAGTCATACACCCTTTAGTGTGTCAGTTGGAGACCAGGAAGTCAGTCATACACCTTTCAGTGAGTAAGTTGGACACCAGGAAGTCAGTCATACACATGTCAGTGTAAATTGGCCACAAGTATGAGTGTCAGCAAGACACCAGGAAGTCAGTCATACACCTGTCAGTGAATCAGTTGGACCCTTTAGTGTGTCAGTTTGAGACCAGGAAGTCAGTCATACCCCTTTCAGTGAGTCAGTTGGACACAAGTATGAGTGTCAGCAAAACACCAGGGAGTCAGTCATACACCTGTCAGTGAATCAGTTGGACCCTTTAGTGTGTCAGTTTGAGACCAGGAAGTCAGTCATACACCTTTCAGTGAGTCAGTTGGACACAAGTATGAGTGTCAGCAAAACACCAGGGAGTCAGTCATACATCATTCAATGAGTGAGTGAGTGAGTTATTATTTAACTTCACATCGGCAATATTTCAGGTGAGGTGAGGCAAATTGGGTTTAACGTCGTGTTTGAGAATATTTCGCTCATATGATGACGTGCATGCGTGTGTATGTGTATGTGTATGTGCGGCTGCTTGTACTAGCCCAGACTGAAGCTGGTTTTATAGTGCTAGCCCACTGAGATACCACGCCACAGTGAAGCATGAATACCCCACTCAGACACATTATACTGACTTCGAGCCGACCAGTCCTTGTTGTACCCATTAATGCCGAGCGCCGGGCAGGGACCAACAAGTACCATATTTTAAAGTTTTTGGGTTTGACGCGGTCGGGGATCGAACCCGCTCTCCGGGCGGACGCAATATTTCAGCCATATCATGACGAGTCATTCAATGAGTCAGTTGGACACCAGGGAGTCAGTCATACACCTGTCAGTGAGTCAGATGGACACCAGGAAGTCAGTCATACACCTGTCAGTGTGTCAGTTAGACACAAGAGTGTCAGCAAGACACCAGGGAGTCAGTCATACACCAGTGTGTCAACCATGCTCCAGGCAGAGTCAGTTGGACTCCTGCAAGTGATTTGTGAGAATAAAAACGAATCTGTAAAGTTGTTAACAAGTTGTGAAGTCTGAAACATATCACATCCAGCATCCACATATTTCAATTATTTGGAAGTTTACTTTACGACACTAGAATACCCCACGGAACATAAACATGGAACAAGAGGGCAGCTATCAGAAGTTATCAATCACAACAGAGTGAGGAATTGAGTGCCCATACTTCTCCATGGCGAGGTCACGGTCCTTCCTGGCCTGCTCCAAGATGTTGTCCTTGGTCAGGTCTCCCATCATGGAGTCCTGCAGCTGGTCCCGCTCACGCTGCAGCTGTACCAGCCGGTCCTGCTGCTCCTGCAGCTGCATTGTAATTCAGCTGGTTAGTTGCCAGGACAACATGTACATATGTAACAACAATTATCAAATGCATTAATGACACGAACAACCCAATGAAATCCAATTTCAACATTCAGAATCCTGTGCGTGTCTTCCACATCAATCCACCAATAGTATATTATTTTCATCTTATTGTATCGCTACATTGTCTAACATGATCCAAAATGTCCACAGGCTGACGGCACAGTGGCATCCTGAACATTCTGCCCTACACACCGAGCTGTAGACTCACAGCAAGTTCTCTGTGGCCACTCTAGGCTGTAGACTCACAGCAAGTTCTCTGTGGCCACTCTAGGCTGTAGACTCACAGCAAGTTCTCTGTGGCCACTCTAGGCTGTAGATTCACAGCAAGTTCTCTGTGGCCACTCTAGGCTGTAGACTCACAGCAAGTTCTCTGTGGCCACTCTAGGCTGTAGACTCACAGCAAGTTCTCTGTGGCCACTCTAGGCTGTAGATTCACAGCAAGTTCTCTGTGGCAACTCTAGGCTGTAGATTCACAGCAAGTTCTCTGTGGCCACTCTAGGCTGTAGATTCACAGCAAGTTCTCTGTGGCCACTCTAGGCTGTAGACTCACAGCAAGTTCTCTGTGGCCACTCTAGGCTGTAGACTCACAGCAAGTTCTCTGTGGCCTCTCTAGGCTGTAGATTCACAGCAAGTTCTCTGTGGCCACTCTAGGCTGTAGACTCACAGCAAGTTCTCTGTGGCCACTCTAGGCTGTAGACTCACAGCAAGTTCTCTGTGGCCTCTCTAGGCTGTAGACTCACAGCAAGTTCTCTGTGGCCACTCTAGGCTGTAGATTCACAGCAAGTTCTCTGTGGCCACTCTAGGCTGTAGATTCACAGCAAGTTTGCTGTGGCTACTCCGGCCTGTTGACTCACAGAAACTTCGCTGTGGCTACTCGTGCAGGTACATACCCTGGAGACTCACAGCAAGTTCACTGTGGATGCTTGTGCAGGTACACACCCTGGAGACTCACAGCTGTGGCTACTCTGGGCTGTAGACTCACAGCAAATTCGCTGTGGCTACTCTGGGCTGTAGACTGACAATAAGTTCGCTGTGGCTACTCTGGGCTGTAGACTCACAGCAAATTCGCTGTGGCTACTCTGGGCTGTAGACTCACAGCAAATTCGCTGTGGCTACTCTTGGCAGTAGACTCACAGCAAGTTCGCTGTGGCTACTCTGGGCTGTAGACTCACAGCAAATTCGCTGTGGCTACTCTGGGCTGTAGACTGACAATAAGTTCGCTGTGGCTACTCTGGGCTGTAGACTCACAGCAAATTCGCTGTGGCTACTCTGGGCTGTAGACTCACAGCAAATTCGCTGTGGCTACTCTGGGCTGTAGACTCACATCAAGTTTGCAGATCTACATGGTCTGGTGACATGCACATTGAGATCTTTGACAACCTTCTAAAGTCACAAATGATTTTGTTCATCTTAGCTATTATTGCGACCTTAAACTTTGTTGATTGCGACAGATAATATATAGCTGCAACATTACACATTGTGAAGGGTGAAGCCAATGTTTTATGATAAGCATCTTTTTATGAATCTATCATGTCAAAATGGTGAATGCTATCTTGGATAATTGGTATGATAAATATCCTTCCATGTCTATGATATTTCATCTCCATTCTCTGTAAACACCAGGACTTTGCCACCGTGCCCACATTGTGATGCTAAAAACAAACATTACGATCTAATTCTAGAAATTCCATCAATCAAAAAGTAATCAAACTTGATACAACAAACTGAATCAATTTGTCGTGACTAATGGCATTGACGCATCCAGTGGCAGCCTTCATCTACAGGAGTGAGTGAGTGAGTGAGTGAGTGAGTGAGTGAGTGAGTGAGTGAGTTTAGTTTCACACTGCACTCAGCAATATTACAGCCATATGGCGGCAGTCTGTAAATAATCGAGTCTAGACAAGACAATCCAGAGATCAACACTATAAGCATCGATCTACGCAATTGGTGAGTGAGTGAGTGAGTTTAGTTTTACGCCGCACTCAGCAATATTCCAGCTATATGGCGGCGGTCTGTAAATAATCGAGTCTGGACCAGACAATCCAGTGATCAACAGCATGAGCATCGATCTGCGCAATTGGGAACCGTTGACATGTGTCAACCAAGCCAGCGAGCCTGACCACCCGATCCTGTTAGTCGCCTCATACGACAAGCATGGGTTACTGAAGATCAGTTCTCACGGGCATCATCTACAGGAAGCCATAGGGAAGCATTCAGGGACAAGTTGATCATGCACACACACACACAAGTAGAGAGTGGTCAGATTTTCATGGTGCCTACATGCTACATAAAGTAGAATACATGCTAGTAAAACACTCTGACTATTGACACGTTGTGGTTCACAGAACATGACAACTTGCGGAAATATCTGTCACCGTTTTGATAAGACTTTCAATCTCTCATACCTATAGAAAGAAAACATTGGAACTTTGTATACATTTCCCACCATCAAGCGAAGACCAAGTGGTGCCTCTTCCTGACCATCATGTTTCATGAACCACAACTTTCTTGGTCTGTACATTAACAACACGGAGAACATGCAGTGCGGTGGTCAGTAGCAACGGGAAGCTTCAGTGACAATGGTCATGATGATGAATTAATAGCAAAACCACTGAAAGCATTAGCGTAACTACAACCACACCAACCTCCCCGGCTATATTACTACTACAGCCCCTGACAGAGTTGCTGGCTATATTACTACTACAGCCCCTGACAGACTTGCTAACCAGTGTCTGCTCAAGTTAAGGTCTCATTTCCAAAGTCTAAGAAATCTAAAATCCAATCTAACTTCATTCTACTCACTACATCGTTCCACAAAATACTGGACATTAACTGGAAAACAGGAAAACTAATTGGGTCTCTACATTCTGCATTGACGTGATAGTGTTGAATAACAGTCATTATTGTGGAAATATCAGGATACATGTCATTCTGTATTCCAAGAACAACAGCTGACTACATCCAATGTATTTGCAGCATTAAAACACCTTACTCACTTTCTGTCTGGTTAGGAAGTATTCAAATATGTGTATGTTAAATACGAGATCATTTTGTAAACACAGCAATATGATCATACTGATTTGGTAATGTTCCACAAAACAGTTTTATCAGTGAAACCATTTTAACTCAGATCATTCGGTAATGTAGACTGTTGTGTTAAGATAATCCAAAGTCTCTCATTTCAACAGGCTTGAAGAACTTGCATCCCTGAGACTGCTCTGTGGAATGGCTGCCTGGTCAGCAACTCTGACAAACATGTTCATCGACAAGTTTATACAAAGACGTTTTAAAAAAATATCAGAAGTGGCAACAAATAGATGAGCAACAATGTGAGCAGATGAATGAAGCTGGGTGAGTGACAACGTGAGATGAAAGAACTCTGTTGGTGCAGACGTACCAGGTAACACACCATCAGCGGTGCCAGTTTGATCTTTAACTTGGCCATCCACGGGAAGCAGCAGTGTGCCAGCATGGCCCCCGGGTGATACTTCAACACAAACACGATCCAAACAATTAAACTCAAGAAAGGTTTGATGGAAACTAGAAGTGTCTCACCTCTTGTACCGCCTAATGGACTGTACGTCTTGTTTCCTTGGCTACCAAGGTGAATTATACTGCAGTCCTACATACTCACTGTTGTATATCATGGGTTTGTAAGTACTGGGTTTGTATGTTATGGCTTTGTAAGTACTGGGTTTGTAAGTACTGGGTTTGTATGTTATGGCTTTGTAAGTACTGGGTTTGTAAGTACTGGGTTTGTATGTTATGGCTTTGTAAGTACTGGGTTTGTAAGTACTGGGTTTGTATGTTATGGCTTTGTAAGTACTGGGTTTGTAAGTACTGGGTTTGTATGTTATGGGTTTGTAAGTGTTGGGTTTGTATGTTATGGGTTTGTATGCTATGGGTTTATTTGTATGTCATGGTCTGTACACACAAGGCCGTGACACACTCTGTATGAGGAATACTGTAACTTTGTTTATACACGGCAAAGGGCTCTGTTGATGAGTGTGATTTACTAACAGCTTCATCAACAACTTGAAAGACACACACCACTGTTAAACAGGCAATGTTACACAGTGACTGTATGTATTCACAGGGAGATGAAGCATGGTATAAAGAAGATGATAGCAAGACTGAGAGACAGATGGTAATCTGGGTTTAGCTCTGCTTTAAACAATATTTCAGTTATATCACATGTCTCCTGATGTGGGAGGACAGGTGAGGCAGGTTTCAGCCAACTTGACGGTAAAACCATGAGTGCAATATGATGCTACTAAACTCAGGGCTAGCTGAGATCTGAATACATGATAATATATTTCTGGCATGTCTAAGGAACACAGTGACTTGCAGCCGCTTGGAGACTCTGGCACTGCTGTGATATAGAGATCAGAATTTGCAAGCGTATCTTTAAAAGAGCATGCGACAGATTGCTTTGCTATACATATCACATAGTTAAATACTATTTGGAGTCCAACATATGTGAAATACATGTAGTTCCCTGGCTGGGCCCTCCAGACTGTAGCACACATGGATGAGAAATCAATGTCATTGCATCAAGAGATGAGAAAATGTTCAGAAATAAAATGTCAGTAAAGAAAGGACATCAAACTGCTAGAATCATGCTCCAGTGACTCTCCACTACTGCAGAGACCAAGATGCTTATTATACACATATTATGGAGTCTACATGTCTAACGTCTATTAAACACAGAGATATATTTACAAACCGGAGCAGTGTTAGAATTATAGGGTCTAGGGTCCTTGACCTTGACTTCTCTCTAATGAGTCCTGTAAAATTCATCTTCGCATTGGTAATGTTTCAGATGTATCATTACATGAATAAGATACTTTCTATGACATATTTTCCAAGCTTTTTGTATTAAAATGTTTGACTTTTAACATTCGAGTCTATGACAAGCAGTCAAACACCCCTTGACTCTCATGCTAATACTGAAGGCAGGACATGGACTAGTCTATCTCAGCTACCTTCTGGGCCATGGCAGCAAATTCGGCACTCTTCTGCATGAGCTGTGCATCTCGAGCTGCACACTCTTGCTGCACCTTGTCCAGGTCGCGTTGTGCTGTCATCAGCTCATCGTGAAGGTCACTGATAGACTTCTCCATGCAGTCCATGGACAGCGACGACACCATCGATGCAGACGCTGACGCTGTGGCTCCCCCGTAGGAATAGTCACTTCGATCCTGGAATAATGTGTCATGTGAGTGGAGGTGGAAGTAATCGAGTCATAGATACTACAAGATACAACTCATAGCGTTGGGAACAAGGGCAGACAACTAACTGAGCATGATCTCTCAATCCATCAACTGCCTCATTTGCCCAGCACAGGTCCCCACGTTTAGTTTTACGCCGCTTTTAGCAATATTCCAGCAATATCACAGCGGGGGTCACCAGAAATGGGCTGCACAGTGTATCCATGGGGGGAATCAAACCCAGGTTTTCGGCGTGACAAGCGAACACTTTAACCACTAGGCCACCCCACCGCCCAATTTCATCTGTGTGTAATCAATGCGCCATCAATGTTGTCAATCAATGTGTCATCAATACAGAACAGAGCACCAACAATACTAACAATGAGTTTTATGCATCAATGCCAGCAAGGTACTGAATCACAAAGACATGATGACAGTGACAGGAAAAAGACATTGAGGCTATCACCCACCACGTGCATCCCTCACCCACCATGTGCATCCCTCACCCACCACGTGCATCCCTCACCCACCATGTGCATCCCTCACCCACCATGTGCATCCATCACCCACCATGTGCATCCATCCATCACCCACCATGTGCATCCATCCATCACCAACCATGTGCATCCATTCATCACCCACCATGTGCATCCATCCATCACCCACCATGTGCATCACCCACCATGTGCATCCATCCATCACCCACCATGTGCATTCATCCATCACCACCATGTGCATCCATCCATCACCCACCATGTGCATCCATCCATCACCCACCATGTGCATCCATCCATCACCAACCATGTGCATCCATCCATCACCAACCATGTGCATCCATCCATCACCAACCATGTGCATCCATCCATCACCCACCATGTGCATCCATCCATCACCCACCATGTGCATCCATCCATCACCCACCATGTGCATCCATCCATCACCCACCATGTGCATCCATCCATCATGTGCACCATCCATCACCCACCATGTGCATCCATCACCCACCATGTGCATCCATCCATCACCAACTATGTGCATCCATCACCAACCATGTGCATCCCTCACCCACCATGTGCATCCATCCATCACCCACCATGTGCATCCATCCATCACCCACCATGTGCATCCATCCATCACCAACCATGTGCATCCATCCATCACCAACCATGTGCATCCATCCATCACCCACCATGTGCATCCATCCCTCACCCACCATGTGCATCCATCACCCACCATGTGCATCCATCCATCACCCACCATGTGCATCCATCCATCACCAACCATGTGCATCCATCCATCACCCACCACGTGTATCAATCACCCACCACGTGCATCGTCATCATGTCCTGCATCAGTTGCTGCAGATCATGTAGACAGTCGCCCAGTTTGCCGGCCTGTCCCCCATGGGCCCCAGCATCCTCATCCGACGAATCAGTGGAGCAGGTGCTCTCCCCTTTGATGACCCTCAGCATCTTCTGCAGCTGTTTGTACGTCCCAATCACCTCCGTACGTAGCTGGAGACAAGAACCCACATAAATAACAGTACACATGTCAACACTGATTATCTTAACATGCAAAGCAAGGCTTTAAACAAGTCAATGTAAATGATAACATCTGAAAAAGCTAGTCAAACATGCAAACTAAAATTCTAGAAACATTATCCACATTCTTCCTCTGAAATGTAGGATTATTATAAAGATTGACAATGCTGAAACTATCTCTCTGGAACAACCAAGCTCAACTAATTCAATCCTTCTTGTTCAATGACAGCCCATCATGCTGAATGCCCTCCCTCGACATTAATTGTAATCTACTTTATGAACCCACTTAATTCACTGCGTAAACAAATAACCTGGTACCTACTACCCCTTTACAACTGTCATGTCCATCAACTGACTGTTGAACGCTAACATTGTCACAACTGAGACCAAATTCCTGACAGTCAGCCATAAAACTACACCAGAAGGACTAAGTGCTGGACAACAGTCTTAACTGGGGCAGGTCCCAGGGTATAGGTTAAACCATGTTCAACAGTTTTGTGTTTTTCTATGCTGTGACAGCATCACGCGAGAGGAAAGCCTCCATGATAATTCTAAGATCTTAACCACCTTGGAGAAGCCCATGATGATCGTTAACTGCTGACAAACCTAGAGACATAACTGTGTTAAGTAGGCAATTATGTGTCTGGCACACCTAGGGGAGGTAACTCAGACCAGAAACTACAGCCCACTTAAGGAAGACTTGGCAAGAAGCATCACCTCAGTCTCCTCCTCCCTGGTCGTGGTGGTGGCAGTGGCTTCCTGGAACTCCGTCAGGAAGCTGCTCTCATTCGACATGGTGGAGTTGGCCAGCATCGCCATCTCGTACTGGTCGTCATCATCGTCACACTCGTAATCATCTTCATCCAGCATTTCCGCAGACATGCTACGGTGCCATGGGTTGAGAGGGTGCTGAAGTGTAAGGACATTCTCAGTATATGCTGTAGATAATTAGGCATGGAGTACAATGGCAATGCGGACCTGGGAGCGCCTACTTACATCTTCCCGCATCTCGCTGTGCAGGGAGCTCTCGAAGCCAGGAGACATGGCGGTCAGCTCACTGAACAGGTTCATGGAGGGTCCGGTGGAGCTGGACTGACTCTGCTGAGACAGATGTTCCACCTGTGCCTGAAGCTGGGCGTTGGCCTCCTGCAACTCCATCACCTCCCGCTGTTGCTGGTGGAGCTACAACAGCAAGAAGGTGGTCAAGTGGTATCCTTACAAAGTCACTTACCTCGTTTCACTAGTATCGTGCTAGATTCAGCACTGTGACACTTCTCTCATGTATTCCATCAGTGAGAAGCTCTAAATAACAATCAAATCAAGCTGAAATGTATTATCCAAGCTGGTCCACTTGTAGATCAGTTTAAACAGACTGATGATAACCCAAGTGATGATTCTGTTACCTGTCACCCATTCTTAAAACTCCAGCATCACGATCATGGAACTCCTCCAGACTACAGGCCAGGGTGTCATGTTCACCCAACTGTTCCCCTTCCTCTCACCTGTTGGTCTTTCTCCTGCTTCTGTCTCTCCAGCATCATGATCCGGTCATGAGACTCCTCCAGACTACAGGCCAAGGTGTAATGTTACCCCAACTGTTCCCCTTCCTCTCACCTGTTGGTCTTTCTCCTGCTTCTGTCTCTCCAGCATCATGATCCGATCATGAGACTCCTCCAGACTACAGGCCAGGGCATCACGTTCTTCGGTCAGCAGCACAATCTTCTTCTCCACCTCTTGGCATTTCTCCTGGATATGGTTTTTCTGTGACATCACAAACAACACACAGCCTGAGTCATCAGCTCATTTACCAAACTCAATGTCTCCTAGAGATTGAAAATGTAAACTCTGGATCACTTGAACTATGCATAACACAGTGCATGCACCCATGGTAGTTAAGTCAGTGATACACACGGAAGTCTGTGGATTCCTCACCTCTTCCCGCAGTATCTCCAGGTGGATGACATGTTCATGCATCGATGTCCGTTTCGACATCATCTGCTCCCTCAGAGTCTGCACCTCCTCCCCCAACTGCTGCTCCCGATGTGCAGTCTGTTACCATGGAAACAATAATGAGGAACATAACCAGTGTAATACTCTCACATCCCCATGTTGATTGTAGGTGTGTTATATCACTCACTGTCAGATATCACCAGCTTATCCCTTACTCAGCCTCAGAAGACAGAGTACAGCCCAAGGTTGTAGAATTGTCGAGTGTATCACCTCCAAGTGTTGGATACCCGACATTTGACACTAGCTCACAATGCTAAATGTCTTTAATGTCAGAGAGGATCAAGTAGAAGTACAATACAAACAAGCACTGAAAAATCTTTCGGGACATCTGACACAATGTTGAGGCAGTGTGTTCATGGCATTGTAACCCCTGTATTCTATATTCCTGACACCTACCTGTTTGAGTTGTTCGTTGAGTCGCTCATTCTGCTGCTTGAGACTGCGGATGGTCTGGGAGCGCTCCTTGTCTCCCATCAGCTCCTGCTGCTTGCTGGCCTGCAACTCATGGCGCAGGTAGCCGATGTCGTACTGCAGCTCCTTCACCGTGTTCTCATACTCTGCCTCGATCTTCTCCAGACGCAGGTGAAGCTCATGCCGCTCCTGCTCCAGCTCCTGTAGACAGTGAGTGAGGTGAGGTGAGGTGAGGTGAGGTGAGGTGAGGTGAGGTGAGGTGAGGTGAGGTGAGGTGAGGTGAGGTGAAGTGAGGTGAGTTGAGGTGAGGTGAGGTGAAGTAAAATTGGGTTTAACGTTGTGCTTGAGAATATTTCGCTCATATGACGACGTGCATGCATGTGTATGTGTATGTGCGGCTGCTTGTACTAGCCCAGACTGGTTTTATAGTGCTAGCCCACTGAGATACCATGCCGCAGTGAAGCATGAATACCCCACTCAGACACATTATACTGACTCCGAGCCGACCAGCCCTTGTTGTACCCATTAACGCCGAGCGCCAGGCAGGGACCAACAAGTACCATATTTTAACGTCTTTTGGTATGATGCGGTCGGGGATCAAACCCGCGACCTTCCACTCTCCAGGCGGACGCTATAACCACTACACCACGGAGGTGGTCGAGTGAGTGAGTGAGTGAGTCTACTTATTAGCCCCGAGGGCAAGTGAAAATCCAACCTTGGCATTCCTTACTGACCTGTGTAATTCATCCAAAAGATCTCTGACTCATGTCATCACTTCTAAATGCACTTCAAAGAACTTGAGTTGTCAAATGTTACCACGGTTACAGCTACACCAAAGCAGAGAAGAAAGTAAGGCACCCCCCCTCCTTCCCTGCCTACCGTGATGTCAACATACATACATTAAATAGTGATGAAAGTGCCTACTACACATTTGGGTTGGTTAGAGTATCGCCCCCTATCCACACAGCAACATGATCCTGTTAGGTGCCCGGTTGACACTCCAGACACCAAAGCAACATACCTCTATCTTGGAGGAGTATTCTTCCAGTAGCTGTTCATTCCTGGTGGAGAGTTCAAGATTTTTGTCCAGTAAAGCCTTCCCAAGCTCAGCTGCTAGGATCAGGTCTTGCTCTTTCTGAGCCAACTGAGCATATAGGTCACCCTCACTGGGGGAATCCCCTTGGTAGGACGCCATGGAGACAAGAGTTAGGAGGTCGTCAAGTTCACAGAGTGTTGGTGCGGCTCCCAAAGGAGACGAGTCTAGCTTGCATGCACACATGGCTCGCCCCTGGAGCCGGGGAGGGCACAGTCCTTACAGTGCTGCAATGCCAAACTTCACATTAGCAAGCACCTATATTCAGCTCATTTCCAACCTGCACAAGAATATCTCAGTATACATGGTACTTTCAATACAAGAGTTACCATAGCAGGTACAACTGCTACAAAACAACAACAACAACAACAACAACAACAAAAATTACAGAAAGTTTGCATGTTTTGCTGGGGTTCTGGGGAACTATCTGACTATCTGAATGAAGCAGGGGCATGTATCACAAAAGTGACCTTGACATTGCAACATTCACATAAAATTAACCGACGCTGACAACAAAAACAGGTAGCATTGCATCATGTGTGTGTACCAGGGGTACAGCTGGACTTTATGAGTTTACACCGGAAACTTACACAAACATCAAACATGCTAATAAAAAAACAAAGTGATTTTTCTTCTGAATGGAGCCATAAGGCCCCAGGTTTTCATCAAATCATCTAATTTCAGTAATGTCAAATGGTTACTAGTATTTCCCTGACAGTCACTAGTCAAGAACCACCAAATGTGGTGGCCAGTGGGGGATGTTATGACTGATATCATCATGGTATGATTGTGGAGAACAAGGCGGCCAAGTCACTGGTCACCCAATCACATTTAGTCACCAGGCACCTTATTCTCAAAACGTTCGTAGCCCAAAGAATTCTTAACTTTGATCGGAGCCAATGTGTTAAGACTGACTGACTGAGTTTGGTTTTACGCCGATTTTAGCAATATTCCAGCAACATCATGGCGGGGGACACCAGAAATGGGCTTCACACATTGTGCCCATGTGGGGATTCAAACCCGGGTCTTCAGCGTGACAACGAGCCAACGCTTTAACCATTAGGCTACCCCAACCGCCCCGAATGTGTTAAGAATGGGCTTAAGAAGTCTGTAGGGCTACGAACTTCTTAAGACCATTCTTAACACATTGGCTACGATCAAAGTTAAGAATTCTTTGGGCTACGAATGTTTCGAGAATAAGGGCCCTGGCCACCAGTGCTTGGTACTCTATGTATGTATGAACTCTGCTGGAGTGAAGACTGTATGGCCAGAGATCATGTGACTCAGTGTAAGAATATCACATTACTACATCAGCAGTCTCGCATCTATCTGCACTGAGTTATGCAAGATTTAACCTGGAGACTCTCACTGACCAAGCTGATATGACTTTACCATTCCACCATAGTACATGCTGTTCCACAAAGAATCTTGGAATCGTCACAGACCTTTAGGTAAAAAGTCTGTGAAATGTAAGTGAATATTAATAACTGTCCCATTATACAACCATGTTGTTTGACCGGTTGCACAGTATTCAACAGATAGGCATGTACCAAGCACTTAAACATTCTTACTCTCTCTAGTCAGTATACCAGTGAAGGTCCAGGCTAGAATCTGTCTTCACCAACCAATGCTTGTCGTAAGAGGCAACTATCGGGATTGGGAGGTCAAGCTTGCTTGACATGTGTTGTTTTATCCCAGTTGCGTAGGTCAATGCTCATGCTATTGATCACTGGAATGACTAGTCCCAACACGATTATGTACAGACTGACGCCACACAGCTGCAATACTGCTGAGTGCGGCATTAATTTAAACAGCAAACAATAGAAAAACAACTCTGGTCAGTGGATCAGGTTGCACTCAATGTTCAATCTCAGCTTCCTGGGGAATATACAGCCTAAGCATCAGAAGTTTAAGGCCCTACCTGGTACCCATGTGCTGCTGGGTGAACAGAGAGGCACATCATAAACAAAGTCATATGCCAAAAGAGATGTCACATGTGCTTCAACATCTTCAATGTTGGGCAGGACTGAAGCCCTGGAAACTCTCAGAAGTCAAGCTGAGAAACATGATTCCCCATCCAAAGGACCATGAGCCACAACCTAAAGCACTCCTTTTCCTAAGTTACTCCAGGTGAGGTGAGGTGAGGTGAAATTGGGTTTAACGTTGTGCTTGAGAATATTTCGCTCATATGACGACGTGCATGCATGTGTATGTGTATGTGTGGCTGCTTGTACTAGCCCAGACTGAAGCTGGTATTATAGTGCTAGCCCACTGAGATACCATGCCGCAGTGAAGCATGAATACCCCACTCAGACACATTATACTGACTCCGAGCCGACCAGTCCTTGTTGTACCCATTAATGCCGAGCGCCAGGCAGGGACCAACAAGTAACATATTTTAATGTCTTTTGGTATGATGCAGTCCGGGATCAAATCTGCGACCTTTTGCTCTCCAGGAGGACGCTCTAACCACTACACCACGGAGGTGGTTGAGTTACTCCAGATAAACATGAGCAGGCTCATAAATTAAAAAGAACCTGTTCTCTGGCTTTTGAAAAAATGGTGCAAGTGGGTAGCGTTTTTGTTTTTTTCAACCTTGGAAGGATGTCCCCACATAAATATTCCTTGATAATTACTACACTGGTAACTTGATCCCTTCATTTGCAGCAGCCTGTCATGATCACCATGGGAACTCTTCAGACAGGAGTCCAGGCTTTCATAGATTTGTAATTCCCAGAACTCAACCTGATGTTATCCAGTGTATATACTCTTTGTACAGAGTATAGTATCAAGAGCACTTAATGTTTATATATTCATGCAGAACAACCACGATAACCAGCTGTGCCTGTTTTAATACTAATAGCAGATACATGTTTTACATCGCCTTGGCTCATTTGTCCAAATATCCAGTAAATTAGAATGAATTGTGCTTACATTATTGTAGTGGTGGTCTAATTAATTGAAATAATCGAAGACTGGTCGTAGTGACTAAATGACCAAGCAATCGATCATAATTTCTCATAATCAAACACAAACAATTCTGGAACACTTGTTTTCATTAACAATATTTTTCACATGGTTGTTTTGTCTGTTACATTTCGTAAGCACTACAAGCTCGTTTCAAGTCATGATTGTATTTATCTTAAAGATTCCAAGAAATGTTTGTTCCTAACATACGAGTCATCCTCATGCCCCCCAAAAAACAAAAGAACTACATTTTTTCCCCTTATTTTTATGTGCATCAACAAATTTCATAAATGGCGCTAACCAATTATTTTCGATGATTGATCGGTAGTAATGAACCAATCATCAATTATGAGATTTTAACCAATTCCCAACACTACATTATTGTACAAGCTTAATAATATACAACAATGAATACCGGTATATAAATTGTGCTCATGAAAATTCCGAAAAATATATCAGAAATATATAAGAAACATGTGGCCGACTTTGTGATGATGCAACGATGCCCTAGAACCAAGACCATATTTTTAGGCCTTATTATATAGTAGATAAACACATATCTGTGTGAGTGAGTGAACATGGTTTTATGCCACTTCTAGCAATATTCCAGCAATATCACATCGACAACCAGAAATGGGCTTCACACATTGTATCCATGTGGGAAATTGAACCCGGTCCTTAACCACCAGACTACCCCACCACCCCCTAATATCTGTGTGATGCCACTGTGAGTTACAATCATCACACAAACATGAGCGACTGCATGCAGAGAAGATGCACTCTTGTTATCGTGTAAAATGAATACATCAAATACTACTGGCTGAACCAAACATGACAAAACAAATGGATACAAACTCTTACAAAATCCGGTATTGATCTCCTACATATAATCATATAAAAATCCTTAACAACATATGCCCTACAGCGAAATGATGAAAATGTTAGAGTGATATTTGATCCTCAGCAAGCCCAATTATTACTTATAAGTGAACTTACTGAAGTATTGAATTGAACAAGTGAGAAATTCCATTCAGCGTTAATTTGCAAGGATCAAGTCGCTGACAAATGTATCGCAGCCAATCAACACAGTGAGCAGTGACCACATCAACATGATCAAGTTTGGACTGTCATGTTACAGCAGTAATCATGTCCGTAAAACAACAAGAAACCAGAAAATCAATGCTGCAATTCTCGTGTTTTGTTTCTTCCAGTATAGATGACATTCCAACAAAAACAACACATATCAACAGACAATTCTACCGGACATTTGTTACCTCCATGTTCTATAATACAGACTGCATGAATGTGTCAATACGGTTGACGTATCATACCACTGACACAAGTAGATTACCGTGATCAGTTACTCATGGTCACTTCACTTAGGTCAATAAAAAAAATATTGTGTTACACCTCCTTAAACTTTAGGGTAGGTAGGTAGGATTTTAACCAAAAAAAATTTCATATTTTTTTCAAAAGTACAAACTAAAAGAACATTTATCAATGTGTAATTGTATATTCAATCAAGTTTTAGACTGCACGTTAGTGGCCATAATGTTGACTTTCTGTTGACAATGGCCGACATCTATTGTGGCCAGGGAAAAAAGAAAGCTTATTTTATTCATAGTCATACGTCTCAAAAATAGAATCGGCACTAGAATTGAAGGGTCAGTCTGGTAATCAGAACCAGTGTCCACAACACTTTGTTAGGCCTAACAAAGTGAGCTATGCTGCAAGTCTCTCATGTTTACAATCAGAGGGGTGTTTCAGCTAATATTCATTATAACAGTCTTTGACTTCTGAAAGTGGTACACAGCTACAAGTAAAACTCTGGTTAGTGAGTTGGGTTTTAGGCTGGTTTATTACAGCTAGATCACAGCGTGTCAGCTTCCTGTCGGTGGAACGTTGAAGTGATGGACACGTTCAACTCTTTAATAAAACCTACAAATATGGGCCTGGCTCTGACAAACCTAGTAACATGGTAGAGGCAATCTAGGATTCAAACCCATGTGAGGTCCCTGGTGTGCAGCCCGTGAAGGTCCCATCTAGAATTGTTTATAATTGGTCTTCAGCTACCCATGCTTGGTGCAAGAGGCAACCAACAAGATCCGGTGGTCAGGCTTGCTGACTTGGTTGACACGTCATCGTATCCCAATTGCGTAGATTGATGCTCATGCTGTTGATCACTAGATTATCTGGTCCAGACTCGATTATTTACAGACTACCACCATATAGCTGGATTATTGCTGAGTGTGGCTTTAAACAACAAACCAACCAACCAACCAAACCTGGCATGCTCATGGAACAGAACTCTGAGCAGCAAATGTTGGCCCCATACATTACTGGGCCACCCAGTTCAGGATTTCATAGATCAGTGCTAGGCCATATAACGACACTACATTCTTCTGAATATGATATATAACCTATAGGGCTTCAACATAGGCACTTTCAGTAACTAAAATTGACTTTGTGGCTAAAATACATTTCTATAGACACATGTGCAAATAAGTAATTCTGACATGGCAGGGATTTACAGGACGCGAATTCCTGCGTCCTATACACATAAAAATTGACAATGGACGCAACAAAATATATTAGTGCGTCCACCAATCAAGTGACAATAAGTTATCACTGAGTTTGCTTCTAGTTGGGTTATGGTATTATTTGCAATTTAGTTACTGTAACAATGTGATGATCATGATACACAACACAATAACAGTATTAATAATAATATCTAAGTGTCTGGGACCCCCATTTTGTTGTCCAGGACCCTCAAATACAGGACTCCATGTAAATCCCTGCATATTCTTGTTATAGAGTCTGTAACTAGTAACACAATTACAGCAACACAGCAGTGGCAACGATTGGTTGAGGAACATCATGCCAAAGGTATTAGTGTGCCATTTGTGAACATAAAAATATTCATCCAATTATAATAACATACCTCATTCACACATATAACTCAGTTTGTGCTAGACTGAAGGCAAGGGAACAGCAAGGGTCCAAATGCATGCTTTTCTTAACAATGCTCATACGACACAAAGTGAAAACATCACAACTTCATAGCACACATCAATATACCTCGATAAACTGAAGTCAGTTTCCATGTGAAAAACAAAATCGTAACATTCAGAGAATTTATTAAAATGTTCAGGTGAAATTGCCAGGACCACATGTTATGTAATTGGTTTCCAAAACAAACATACCCGGTATTCTGGGTACTGTGTGAACTTCTGTTACCAGTGCTTAGTCAATGTTTCCGTGTTGATTTGGTTGCAATGTCTATCTATTACCTACAAATGAAGCAGCTACCTGACAACATCAGGAAGAGGCCAGCAGATCATGACAAAACACTACATGTCCTGAAGGTGTGTCTAATCCTGTTAATCCAACAAAAATAACATTGCATACATTGTTGAGTGTGTGAAACCTCCTTTGATCTTGACAGTGTTCCACTACAATGACAACTAATGTCTGTCTCTAGGTGTTTATGTCTAACCACCTGGTTGAGTACATTATCATCAGCTGCTGCCCTATTCAACACAAAGCTTGTCTGGCAGGGATAGATAACTGATGGCATGTTTCTATGTTGCTAGTAATTCTCTGATGAGTGTTGTGGCCATTGTAAGCCAGCAGATGAGAAGACAGAAAACATATGTGATAGAATAACGTTGGAATGGAGCCATGCGACAACTGTTTTAACCCAGTCACTGATGTTTTCATGTGGCTGACATTATACATGTAGTTGTATTATCATCTCTTTTTCATATTGATTTTGATTCTATAGAATAGAGTAGAATAGAACAAGTGTAGAAGTCAGCACAGCTCACATACCCCCGCTTCCCACTTTGGGACATGGAAATGACTGATATTGATATATATAATGTGACAAGGATCAGCAGCTCACAAGACTTTCTCCTTGACTCTACTAAACTTTAAATACATGTTAGATAATAGTTTTGCCATGTACTGATTACAGTAATAATTTATGGAAACATTATTTTTTTTTTTTTTCCGTGGAAACCTGACATACAATTGAACTTGTTGCACACAATGAAGTGGACGTAGATGAAGATTGTTGTTTTTTAGCACATGGCATATCTGTGGTTCATGATTAACTTGTGTATTAAGTTTGGTGAACCTAGCATGTATAGTTTCGATGATATGCTGTGGCCAGGTAACCATTAAACACATTTTGCACAAAGTCATGACTCATGTTTCCATGGAAACAAAACAAATTCTGAAAATACTTTAAAATAGCAAAAGGCGCATCAATGGGTAATGATTAACATGTGTGTGAAGTTTGGTGAACCTAGCATGTAAACTTTAAGAGATATGCTCTGGACAAAACCATCAAACACATTTGGCACTAAGTCGTGTTTCCATGGAAGCAGCAAAAAACAAAATTCTGAAAATACTTTAAAATAGCAAAAGGCACATCAATGGGTAATGATTAACATGCGTGCAAAGGTTGGTGAACCTAGCATGTAAACTTTAAGAGATATGCTCTGGACAAAACCATCAAACACATTTGGCACCAAGTCATGTTTCCATGGAAACAGCAAAAAAAACAAAATTCTGAAAAATCTTTAAAATAGCAAAAGGCACATCAATGGGTAATGATTAACATGTGTGTGAAGTTTGGTGAACCTAGCATGTAAACTTTAAGAGATATGCTCCGGACAGAACCATCAAACACATTTGGCACTTTGTCGTGTTTCCATGGAAACAGCAATAAAACAAAATTCTGAAAAACAATTAAAATAGCAATATGCACATCAATGGGTAATGATTAACATGTGTGTGAAGTTTTGTGAACCTAGCATGTACACTTTAAGAGATATGCTCCGGATAAAGTTTAATAATACTTTAATGCCTTTTCAGGAATTTGTGTTACATCAGCAGAGCTACTGACACATTATAAGATAATAAACATATTTACATAAATTCTTTGATTTAGGTATCTTCACATTTGTTTAAGACTACCTGACTGACTGAGTTTGGTTTTACGCCGCTTTTAGTAATATTCCAGCAACATCACGGCGGGGGATACCAGAAATGGGCTTCACACATTGTGCCCATGTGGGGATTCAAACCCGGGTCTTCGGCGTGACGAGCCAACGCTTTAACCATTAGGCTACCCCACCGCCCCATTTGTTTAAGAGAGATATGGTACTTGGAATAAAGGATGTACACGCTCTCTTAGTTTTCACAATTGGAATTGGGAGGAGGTTGTATTCCGAATTTAAGTAGTGAGTACGGTCAGATATGATTTTGACAGCTTGATTCACGATTTGCCGCTCATATATTGATGATAAACATTCAAATCTGACTCCAGCGATTTTACTTGCAGTGTTAACAATTTTGTCTATTTCAGATTTGAGATGAACTGAGAGAGACCCGTACCAACAATGGAAGGAAAATGTTAAAATACTCTGAATAAATGCTACATAAAAAGATGACATCACCGATGGGGTTAACATTAAAAGATCTCAGTTTACGCATGAGTTTTGATATCAAGCATGCACCAGATATGCTAACGCAGGGATTTACAGGATGCTAATTCCTGCGTCCTATACACATAAATATTGACAATTGACGCAACAAAATATATTAGCGCATCCACAGGGACGCAGAAAAAGTATAAATACTTTTTGTAACAATTCCAATCAAGTGACAATAAGTTATCAAAGCTGGGTTATGGCATCATTTGCAATTCAATTACAGTTATTTGTAATTAATAATGTGATGATCATGATACACAAGACAATAACACTATCAATAATAATATTTAAGTGTCTGGACCCCCATTTGTTGTCCAGGACCCCTGAAATTTAAGAGTATGAGTCCCTGGGACCCTCAAAAACAGGATTCAAGGGTAAATACCTGTAACGTAAAACAATCTTCAGAGATACTATGTACAGTTTACTTGCCCATTAAACAATTTTACACATTTTAACAGAACAAATGTTAATGAGACATTGCTTAAAAGAAAGACAATTACAAAGAAATAGACTACACATCTGAGTAAGAGTGGTATTTCTATATCCCCTATCCACTTCACAGCCACCCCCTTGCTGAGATGTTTGAACCCTGCACACTGAGCTGAGCCTCTTTGGTATTAACAACACAATACCGATTTTACAAGAGTATGGTTAAAACATAAGATATAACATCTCAAAAAGAAAAAAACCCCACATTTGTGGTCATTTTAACAAATCATGAATGAGTCAGACAGAGACTTTTTGGATATCAAGTATTTTGTTGTGTTAAACAAATAAGGAGCTGATATCCAAAATGCCTTGTCTCATGTTAATCACTTCCAAATTCCCTTCAATGAGATGGGCTAATATTCACTGGTAAGAGCAGTCCAGTTTTATGAAGAGGTGAAGCGGGATGTGTTTGTGTGGGTGGGGGTGGGGTTGGGGGGGGAAAAAAGAACAAATGTGATGCAGGTTTGCCACTGCTGTGTTACGTGAAAACCACCAGCATGGATATGTTGCTGACAACCAACACACATGAGGGCAAACCCGGATTTGAACCCAGGTGGCAAGCCAAAGAAATGGAACTCTTCACCAATATCATGATCAAGACAAACTTTCAAACATAATGTAACTCCTTATTACTGTACCATGGGTTAAGCATTTAATAACATGGTAAATAACATGTTTATGTATCATAGGGTGAGGTCACAATGACTGACTGACTGACTGAGTTTGGTTTTACGCCGCTTTTAGCAATATTCCAGCAACATCACGGTGGGGGTCACCAGAAATGGGCTTCACACATTGTACCCATGTGGGGATTCGAACCCGGGTCTTCGGCGTGACGAGCCAACGCTTTAACCACTAGGCTACCCCACCGCCCAGGTCACAATGAAAGTAATCTAAACTGATTTGATTTGACTCAAGGATTGTGATATACTGAGTGATATGCCTCTAATATTAATAAATCATCAATATTTATTACACAGTAAAGAAGTAATTTAAATGATGAGAAAACAAATCACTTATAGCCTTATTGTAATACTACACATCTTTGAAGAGGAATTAAAACTAAAATTTCTATTATCAGGCTTAAACAGAACAACCGATTACTGTGAATACCATGGATAAGAATGACCAAAAAAAAAGATAAATACATATTCGAACTGAACTAATGGGACATTCCAGACATGACCATTGCACAGCATCCTTATTTATTTTAAGTGAGGAATAGTGAGTGGGCGAGTTTGGTTTTTACATCGCTTCTAGCAATATTCCAGCAAATATCACGGTGGGGGACACGAGAAATAGGCTTAACACATTGTACCCATGTGGGAAATTGAACTTAGGTCTTCGGGCATGACAAGTGAACGCTTTAACCACAAGGCTACCCCACTGCCCCAAGTTAGCAATATGTATTTACGGAAATGATCATCCCATGTTCTACAAACACCCATGATACGGTGACAATCAATTCATAAGAACCCATACCTCATAAATGAACCATTTATAATTCAATGTCTATCAAATTAGTAGGAAGTTGACCTTATTTGTCTTTCAATCAGTAATTGAAATCAATATCAAATGTCTTTCAAACTTGAATCATGTCAATAACGTTAAGTCTAGGATCTTTATTCAGTGCTATACTTATGTCAACAGGCCCTGAAGAACTGGGTCAATACGGAACTGAAAGCACAAAAATCATCCACATAGACGTTTACTATTTACTAAATCACAATTTAATTTACAAAAGGACCTGTCCGAGCCACGTAAGAGATTTAATTCGATTACATTTAGACACAGATAGCGGCAGAAGTTCTGCAGTCCTGTATGGCATTGGCACTAGCAATGGTCATAGGGTAATCATATGCAGGCATGAGTCATGAGAGGAACCTCATCATGATAATATATGCTGAAATCTCAAAACATCACATATAAAGCAGCATGAAAACGTTGTATACTGATCATCTGAAGCAAACAGAATCAACAAACTACCAAATCGGTGACACTGACATCTCGGGTGCATGGCGCGTCGTTTTCAAAAAATCGAAGTCGAGACGAGGTGAGAACGAGAGGCACATGAAAGCCAAAGCACACCAAGCCATTCTAAAATGTCAGAACTCACCAATTTGCTTATCTTTCATAGTTTCATATGGATTACCTGACCAACGCGCATGTTGATGGCATTTTGGCGTTGTTGACTCACAAATAAGGTAGTATTAATGTGCAGTGCATCTCTCTCAGTGCCAGCTTGTGAACCGGAAATGACGTAAGGCAATGCAAGGGCAAGTAACTCATCTCGAGAGGATGGCGGTAGCGCTCTCGTCTCGAGTCTCCCCCATGAAACGTGCGAAAACACATGAACAGTGTTTGAAATTCATGATGTCTCCATCACATGTGTAATTTGATGTGTATATTGTCCATACACCTACTCCGCTAAACATGCACACTAGTTATAAAGGATAGTGGTATGTACATTTTACATATGAATATATTCTACCCTTAGGTATTCATGAGTGAGTTGGGTTTACCAATCTATTTAAATATCCTGAAACCAAATTTGGGAAGCCGAAGTGATGAAGGTGTTAGACATTACAACGCTGCTGATGTGATCTGTGTGTTTGTCTGTCAACGCCACACGTGCAATATTCCAGCTGCATGACAGCAGTCTGTCAACACTAGAGCCTCGTCCTGACAATCCAGTGATTGGTATCCTTAGCATCGATCCATCGATTGTGATTCGATGACACTCATGAACCCAGCCAGCAAGCCTGACCCCCCTCTCTAACAACAGACACGGGTTGCTGACGACCACCCTGCCCTCCCCCGGACAGTGTACTTACATTACTGCTATGTGCTAACACCGTGGCAGGCCTGGCGTCGGCGTAGACCTGTGACCTCTACGACACACCTGTCGCCGCCTGTACATAGATAACGTCCATCTGCTGTTGGGACATGTTCCATGATGGAATCAGTCATCTGCTACAACATTACTCCACCGCTGTCGATATCTTACCCAGACCTTCTCCAGAGTTGAAAACATATTTTATTTTCACATGTGTCAAAGGGGAGGCTCATGACGGACATACAATGTAGGCTACTTGCATATGTCTTTGTATATGATTTACAGGCTTAGAACGTTCGGTCGCCACGCAGCACTGCATACTTCGATAAAGATTATATACAGTGTAAATGTTTGTTTGATGTTTAACGCCGCTCTGTAAGCAATATTACAACTACGTGGTTGAGTCTACACCTGACATTCCAATAGTCAACAGCACGAGCATCGAAATACACAATGCCATTTAGAAAGTGGTCAAACGTAACATATGTTATATTTGGGATTACACTTTCTTTGTAAAGTACAGATTCTAGTACTTTTGTTGGGTTGAGTCCCATCCGGGATTCGAACCCACACCCTCAGAGTCAGGCACCTAATCGCCAGCACACAAAGTCAGGCTGTAAGGTCTGTAAATGATCGAGTCTGGACCAGACAATCCAGTGATCAACAGCATGAACATCGATCTGCGCAATTAGGAACCGATGACATGTGTCAACCAAGTCAACGAGCCTGACCACGATCCCGTTAGTCGCCTCTTACGACAAGCATGGGGTTGACACGTGATCGAATCCCATCCGCGTAGATCGATGCTCATGATATTGATCACTAGATTGCCGGGCCCAGACCGCCGCCATATAGCTGAACAGGTTTGCTGAGTGCGGCGTTAAACAAATTACCAAACGGATTTTCACGGGTCCGTATATAAACGTGTTTTCATCCAATTCACTATAAGCAAGGGCGATGGGATTGGCTACTCGTTGATTGGTTGAAACAGTTACCCGTTATCCACACGACTCGGGTTCGATTCCCCACATGGGTTCAATGTGTGAAGCCCATTTCTGGTGTTCCTGCCGTTAAATTGTTGGACTATTGCGGGAAGCTGCATAAAAGTGAGTATGTTGTATAAATATGTTGGTTATATACACTTCCTATACTGTCTATACTGTTGTTGTTGTTGTCACCCATGAAGGTCAGTCCGGTTTAGAATGAATTCGAACCTTCAGTAACCCATGCTTGTCGTAAGAGGCGACTAACGGGATCGGGTGGTCAGGCTCGCTGACTTGGTTGACACATGTCATCGGTTCCCAATTGTGCAGATCGATGCTCATGCTGTTTGTCTGGTCCAGACTCGATAATTTACAGACCGTCACCACATAGCTGGAATGACATCACGTACTGTAGGACACAAGGAATGACATCACGTACTGCAGTACAAAGTGGTAGCGAGAACTAAGATGAGATTTTAACGAGATTGTCTTCGGCTGATGTGTAACCTATGTCTGTACACAACGTTTGTGTATAGTATGTCGGCCAAATTTTACGAGGCGTTTTTACGAGGAGCTTTCATCTTTCAGGTATTTAAAACATTGTGGTGAAGAGCTTGTTAAGTCTAAACCAGTCTTGTGGAAGCTTTCATTGATTAGGATTACAATATTTTCTTGTGATAGCGTTACCGTGACAACCGGATGTGGACTGCCCACGAGACGGTTTATCTGAGGCAGCTTATCGACGGGAAACGTCACATAAACACAGCCCCTACTTCCCCTACAGCCTGGAGCGTCATCAGACTTATGGTATTAATAGATTCAGGTCAATCTGGAGTTAGGTCAGAGGACGAGTTTGGGTGTCGCGACACTTATATCATACATACTATGTTTAGAGGAGAAGTTCGCTATTTCAGGTACCATGTCAGGGAAAGCCCACACTGTCGCTTTGAGAAAGGGATGTTGATGTTTGTGTCAGTTCTGAAATAGGACATCAAAGTAAACTTCTGATCCTACTTCTATTTTTTCAGTATGATTGAGGCGTACAGGCAGCTTCTATCCCTGGATTGACCCCGGGTCAGCTGGTCACCTACTGTCAGCCTCATGACGTGATCCGGCTCTGGCTAACTGACCGATCTGTCATCGTGCGCCATGAATCTTTCCTCAAACGTTCGGTCGACTGTGCTCCCGATCGGATTATATAAACAGCACGATTTTTTTCGCGGCATAAAACTACATTCATATCTGTTCCCAGCAATTTTAATATCCGATGCAATAATAGATCACAACACGTTTTATTTGCATTGTGATTGGTATGTCGAAGAATGAGTAACATGTCTCTGTGCGTCATTTCACACACAGACAACCCGAGAAGACAGGTAAAAGATTTCTCTTTTCAGTCTTTTCTTAACGAGGGTTGGGTGTTGCTGGATACCGCGACGGCAAGGTACTATAGCTGTATAAGCTGTACACAATAATACTGCGAGTCAAAAATTACGCTCATTCGTAACTATCGCATTTGGTTCGTATGCAAGACGCCGTGGGAAAGCTTTCTGGTTATAGCGTCCGCTCCTCACACCGAAGACCCGGGTTCACAAGTGAGCTGCTTTGAAACCTTTGCTCGTTTGTACCTATGTTTCAGTGAGTTAAGTTTAACACCGCAGCAATATTCCAGCTATAAGGCGGCGGTCTGTAAATGATCGAGTCTGGACCAGACAATCCAGTGATCAACAGCATGACCATCGATCTGCGCAATTGGGAACCGATGACATGTGTCAACCAAGCCAGCGAGCCTGACCACCCGATCCCGTTAGTCGCCTATTACGACAAGCATGGGTAACTGAGGGTACATTCTAACCCGGACCGTCACGGGTCTTTGTTTCACATACTGGTTGAATTACAATGGTGACCTGACGGAATCGTCTACTGGCTGTTTGCCAGATCTTCTCATAGTGTTCGTACCAAAGTGAAATATGGGATGTTAATGCTACTTGAGATACCGCGGTAAGCTATGTTGGGCGCTGCTCACTACGTGTATAGTGTGTAGTTATGTATCCATCAGACACAACATAGCTGGACACAGTTACAGATGTTGAATCGTTCGTAAAACTTTCAGTGTTAGTCTCACGGTAACACAGCTTTCTGTCCATATCAAAACTCTGACTGGTTTTACGCCGCTTTTAGCAATATTCCAGCAACATCACGGCGGGGGACACCAGAAATGGGCTTCACACATTGTGCCCATGTGGGGATTCGAACCCGGGTCTTCGGCGTGACGAGCCAACGCTTTAACCATTAGGCTACCCCACCGCCCCTCATATCAAAACACCAACAATACCAAACTACACACACCCTCGATTAACCAGTGTGTTATGTCGCCATTCTTTTCTCGTAAACAGAATGGGAATATTTTACAATGGATACTCGGTACTGACTTAGATCACGTGAGTGTCTATTTCTCACAAGTGGATGTCAATTTTCCACAAGTGGATGTCTTTTTCAACCAAATTGATATTTATTTCTCCCAAGTCTGTGTCTATTTCACACAAGTGGGTGTCTATTTCTCACACAAGTGGGTGTCTATTTCTCGCAAGTGTCTGGGTGTCTGGGTGTCTATTTCAACCAAATGCATGTCTATTTCACGCAAGTGGATATCAGTCTTCCCCAAGTGTGTGTCTATTTCACACAAGTAGGCGTCTAATTCACTCAAGTGGGGGTCTATTTCTCACAAGTGGGGGTCTATTTCTCACAAGTGGGTGTCTATTTCTCACAAGGCACTAATACAACTCTGATTTTGTATTATACTCCCTTTGGATTTGTTCTCAGTTTTAATACAACCTCTGTCATTCCTCTGTGGTGATTCGTATTAACTTGTAAACTTGGTTAACATCAGAACACAATTGTGAGTTACATCACGTTGATATGTCGTTTGTTGGTTTCACACCGAGTTCTCTCACTGACTGACTTCCTGCCACCAGCTGTATTACTAGTACCTTCAACTTGGGAATCAACACGACAAGGATCGAATAGAACATAGCCGTATAATACGAAGTCAGACGTAGTGTTGGTGCAGACGGAGGCAATCCGTCCCCGTACCACAGCGTCATCCTAGCGCTACGACTGTGTAGCCCTGTGTTTATATAAGGTATATATATATTTGCATAGGTGTAAAATTACCTCTGTTGAAAATCTGCAGAAGTGTGTTTAGATCCGTTTCACTGATTAGCCCAGTGGGTTAACCGAGTGATTAGAGCGTTAGCTTGTCACGCCGACGACCCTTGTTCAGTTCCCCACAAGGAGTGAGTATTTGTCTTGGTGTTCCCAGGAATATCGCCCAAGGCGGCTACAAGCTTATTATAAACACAAGACTTTTCAGAACATGGACATTTATTTAATGTTCGTAACATCTGTATATCATATTACGTGGGTCACTGTGGTCCCTAATACCGCCCCACCAACAGGCACTTCTTGGTACTATTCTGTTGGCGGGAACTCCGGTCACCTTGTCGTCTGAGGGGCCATCATTCGCTTTGCAGGGTCCCTTGGGTCACCTGGCCCCGATTTCTCGAAACAAACTTAAGTCTGAGTTTTGACTTAAGTTAGAGCTTTTACTCAAATTTGAGAAAACGCAGGGAAATGCATTTCCCAGAATGAACTGAAATTAATATCAAACCCAAACATAGTAGACAACTTGAGTTTGGTAGATAGATTACTTAAGTTGTTTGGGCTTTTTTATTTTAAAAAATGCAGTTGAGTTAAAAATTCAGCTGTTTCAAATTGTCAAACTCAGTTTGAAATTTGAGTAAAAACTTAAGTTTGTTGGTCATGGTATAGGTTCCCAGTTTGCCCTAAATATGTTAACACCATACCCATAGGTTCCACAATATGTCGTAAGAGCCAACCCCGTACCGGGCTGTTCACCCCCATGAAGCAGACACGACGAGGTACAGGTGAAATATTGCTTCAATGCCACGTTACACCAGACTCACTCACGCTCTGTTGTACGGACAAACAGCCACATGTGGAGACAACTAGCCTTGTTCCACGCCTAGATGCAGATTTTGAATCTTTTCAGAGAGAAGACTTCCACGTCTGTGTTCTGCCGCCTTGCAGTCTAGGATCCTTCTGGTGCGGGGGTTCGGCTCTGGATGTTGTGGAGCTGTGAACTTGTCCTTCAACATCCGGAATGATCTTCCGTCAGTAAGACTCGACCTTCTTGACATGGAAGTGCTGCCTCTGCGAGGGAAGTCTGCCGAAGTTAGATCGGAGAAACAAGGCACATAACTGTCTTCAGGATTAGCTTCACCACTTGTCTGTTTCTCCAGTAATGAAGCGATGGACAGTCCACTCTGTCGACGATTTAGCCTGGGCTTCTGTACGTCTGATGGCATTAAAACACCGCCATCTTGAATCCCTGATGTGACAGGCGGTAGAAGCAGACGATCCTCGCTGTTAAATTTATCATCCGTGAAATTCAGTGATTTTGAAGACAGATTTCTTTTAAATTTGTATATATTCCCCATTGTCTTGGAATATTTCTCTCTGAACAATCTCCTCTCGTTGTCCACCTTCTTCACAGTACTCTGCAGTGACCTTGACACGCTTACATTGGCAGCGCGTACGGGTTGGGTGAACTCTCGGCCCGTCAGTTTGTCTCGAGACGTGTGTTTCACCAGACTCTTGGCTCGGCGTTCATACTCCAGGCGTCTCACCATCTCACCCATCTCACCCGATAATCTTTCGACAGGACGTTGTCGTCTGAAAAACAATAACAACATGTTATTTTATCTTCCTTTATTATGTCTGCTATGGTAATCAGGTGCAAAAGAGATCGTAAGAGGATGGGGTTTGACAGAGGTGATCGTTACTTATGATATCAATCACCGGATAATATGGTCCAGTCTTTATAATTTTAAGGCCGCCGTGATATTTCAGTAACGACAATCGAAACATGACCATTAACAGCATCCCCGACGTGGATATTGTATGGTTATAGAGCGGTGGCATATCTGGTATGAAGTGTGGTATGTCTGGTATGGTTGTAAAGAGGTGGTATATTTATATGTGTGTGGTATATTTCTCTATAGAGATATAGTATATTTATATGTGTGTGGTATATTTCTCTATAGAGAGATAGTATATTTATATGTGTGTGGTATATTTCGTATCGCTATAGAGAGATAGTATATTTATATGTGTGTGGTATATTTCGTATCGCTATAGAGATAGTATATTTATATGTGTGTGGTATATTTCTCATAGAGATATAGAGATATAGTATATTTATATGTGTGTGGTATATTTCTCTATAGAGATGAGTATATTTATATGTGTGTGGTATATTTCGTATCGCTATAGAGATAGTATATTTATATGTGTGTGTATATTTCTCGCTATAGAGATAGTATATATATGTGTGGTATATTCTCTGTAGAGAGATAGTATATTTATATTTATTATTGGTATATTTCGCATCGCTATAGAGATAGTATATTTATATGTATATTTCTATGTATAGTATATATATTGTGTGGTATATGCTATAGAGATGTGGTATATTTCATCGCTATAGAGATAGTATATTTATATGTGTGTGGTATATTTCGCATCGCTATAGAGAGATAGTATATTTATATGTGTGTGGTATATTTCGCATCGCTATAGAGAGATAGTATATTTATATGTGTGTGGTATATTTCGTATCGCTATAGAGAGATAGTATATTTATATGTGTGTGGTATATTTCGCATCGCTATAGAGATAGTATATATTTATATGTGTGTGGTATATTTCATCGCTATAGAGATAGTATATTTATATATGTGTGTATAGGTATATTTCGTATATCGCTATAGAGAGAGATAGTATATTTATATGTGTGTGGTATATTTCGCATCGCTATAGAGATGATATATATTTATATGTGTGTGGTATATTTCGCATCGCTATAGAGATAGTATATTTATATGTGTGTGGTATATTTCGCATCGCTATAGAGATAGTATATTTATATGTGTGTGGTATATTTCGCATCGCTATAGAGAGATATATTTCATATGTGTATGTGTGTGGTATATTTCGTATCGCTATAGAGATAGTATATTTATATGTGTGTGGTATATTTCGCATCGCTATAGAGATAGTATATTTATATGTGTGTGGTATATTTCATATCGCTATAGAGAGATAGTATATTTCTATGTGTGTGGTATATTTCGCATAGCTATAGAGAGATAGTATATTTATATGTGTGTGGTATATTTCGCATCGCTATAGAGAGATAGTATATTTATATGTGTGTGGTATATTTCGCATCGCTATAGAGAGATAGTATATTTATATGTGTGTGGTATATTTCGCATCGCTATAGAGAGATAGTATATTTATATGTGTGTGGTATATTTCGTATCGCTATAGAGAGATAGTATATTTATATGTGTGTGGTATATTTCTCTATAGAGAGATAGTATATTTATATGTGTGTGGTAGTTGCTGTGGTCTTTGTCGCCGGTGACGACATCAGCAACATACTATTCTTGGCCAGACGCTGCTAGTGTCTGGGCTGATTGTGGCCGGCAGATCTGGCACGGCGCTCGATATTGTAATGAGCTGACTAAGGACAACTTGAGATGTATCCCCTTGTACGATAGTCCACTCAAACACTATGGAAGCAGTCCTCCTCAACTCCTAATGTACAGTCATTGTGATTCTTATTGTTGTAATGAAATACGCTTGACACATTTGCACTTAAATCCAACTTTGTATTTATTATGCATATAAATATATGTTCTTGATGCAATATGGCTGAAACAATGCCGATACTACGTTACGTTTACACACTCAGTATCAATGCTTTCCTTCAAGAGTAGCAGTAGGGTAGTAGTTTATCACAATATTCCTGTCAGTCAGAGGCCATATATACCCCTATGGACCCCATCAATTAGAGTCTAGTTAGAGGCCATATATACCCCCATGGCCCCCATCAATCAGAGTCTAGTCAGAGGCCATATATACCCCTATGGCCCCCATCAATTAGAGTCTAGTTAGAGGCCATATATACCCCCATGGCCCCCATCAATCAGAGTCAGTCAGGGCCAGTCTAGTCAGAGTCTAGTCAGAGGCCATATATACCCCATGGACCCCATCAATTAGAGTCTAGTCAGAGGCCATATATACCCCCATGGCCCCCATCAATTAGAGTCTAGTCAGAGGCCATATATACCCCCATGGCCCCCATCAATTCTAGTCAGAGTCTAGTCAGAGGCCATATATACCCCATGGTCCCCATCAATCAGAGTCTAGTCAGAGGCCATATATACCCCATGGACCCCATCAATTAGAGTCTAGTCAGAGGCCATATATACCCCATGGACCCCATCAATTAGAGTCTAGTCAGAGGCCATATATACCCCCATGGACCCCATCAATCAGAGTCTAGTCAGAGGCCATATATACCCCATGGACCCCATCAATTAGAGTCTAGTCAGAGGCCATATATACCCCCATGGACCCCATCAATTAGAGTCTAGTCAGAGGCCATATATACCCCCATGGACCCCATCAATTAGAGTCTAGTCAGAGGCCATATATACCCCCATGGACCCCATCAATCAGAGTCTAGTCAGAGGCCATATATACCCCATGGCCCCCATCAATTAGAGTCTAGTCAGAGGCCATATATACCCCCCATGGACCCCATCAATCAGAGTCTAGTCAGAGGCCATATATACCCCCATGGACCCCATCAATCAGAGTCTAGTCAGAGGCCATATATACCCCCATGGACCCCATCAATTAGAGTCTAGTCAGAGGCCATATATACCCCCATGGACCCCATCAATTAGAGTCTAGTCAGAGGCCATATATACCCCCATGGCCCCATCAATTAGAGTCTAGTCAGAGGCCATATATACCCCCATGGCCCCCATCAATTAGAGTCTAGTCAGAGGCCATATATACCCCATGGCCCCATCAATCAGAGTCTAGTCAGAGGCCATATATACCCCCATGGCCCCCATCAATTAGAGTCTAGTCAGAGGCCATATATATGGCCCCCATCAATCAGAGTCTAGTCAGAGGCCATATATACCCCCATGGACCCCATCAATTGGGAGTCTAGTCAGAGGCCATATATACCCCATGGACCCCATCAATTAGAGTCTAGTCAGAGGCCATATATACCCCCATGGACCCCATCAATTAGAGTCTAGTCAGAGGCCATATATACCCCCATGGACCCCATCAATTAGAGTCTAGTCAGAGGCCATATATACCCCCATGGCCCCCATCAATTAGAGTCTAGTCAGAGGCCATATATACCCCATGGCCCCATCAATTAGAGTCTAGTCAGAGGCCATATATACCCCCCATGGCCCCATCAATTAGAGTCTAGTCAGAGTCTAGTCTAGTCAGAGGCCATATATACCCCATGGCCCCATCAATTAGAGTCTAGTCAGAGGCCATATATACCCCCATGGACCCCATCAATTAGAGTCTAGTCAGAGGCCATAGGCCCCATATACCCCATGGACCCCATCATCAATTAGAGTCTAGTCAGAGGCCATATATACCCCATGGACCCCATCAATTAGAGTCTAGTCAGAGGCATATATATACCCCATGGACCCCATCAATTAGAGTCTAGTCAGAGGCCATATATACCCCATGGACCCCATCAATCAGGGAGTCTAGTCAGAGGCCATATATACCCCATGGATCCCATCAATTAGAGTCTAGTCAGAGGCCATATATACCCCATGGACCCCATCAATCAGAGTCTAGTCAGAGGCCATATATACCCCCATGGACCCCATCAATTAGAGTCTAGTCAGAGGCCATATATACCCCCATGGCCCCCATCAATTAGAGTCTAGTCAGAGGCCATATATACCCCCATGGACCCCATCAATTAGAGTCTAGTCAGAGGCCATATATACCCCCATGGACCCCATCAATCAGAGTCTAGTCAGAGGCCATATATACCCCATGGACCCCATCAATTAGAGTCTAGTCAGAGGCCATATATACCCCATGGACCCCATCAATTAGAGTCTAGTCAGAGGCCATATATACCCCCATGGACCCCATCAATCAGAGTCTAGTCAGAGGCCATATATACCCCATGGCCCCATCAATTAGAGTCTAGTCAGGGCCATATATACCCCATGGCCCCATCAATCAGAGTCTAGTCAGAGGCCATATATACCCCATGGACCCCATCAATTAGAGTCTAGTCAGAGGCCATATATACCCCATGGACCCCATCAATCAGGAGTCTAGTCAGAGGCCATATATACCCCCATGGACCCCATCAATTAGAGTCTAGTCAGAGGCCATATATACCCCATGGACCCCATCAATCAGAGTCTAGTCAGAGGCCATATATACCCCCATGGACCCCATCAATTAGAGTCTAGTCAGAGGCCATATATACCCCATGGCCCCCATCAATCAGGAGTCTAGTCAGAGGCCATATATACCCCCATGGCCCCATCAATCAGAGTCTAGTCAGAGGCCATATATACCCCATGGACCCCATCAATTAGAGTCTAGTCAGAGGCCATATATACCCCCATGGACCCCATCAATCAGAGTCTAGTCAGAGGCCATATATACCCCATGGACCCCATCAATTAGAGTCTAGTCAGAGGCCATATATACCCCATGGACCCCATCAATCAGAGTCTAGTCAGAGGCCATATATACCCCATGGACCCCATCAATTAGAGTCTAGTCAGAGGCCATATATACCCCATGGACCCCATCAATTAGGAGTCTAGTCAGAGGCCATATATACCCCCATGGACCCCATCAATCAGAGTCTAGTCAGAGGCCATATATACCCCCATGGACCCCATCAATTAGGGAGTCTAGTCAGAGGCCATATATACCCCCATGGACCCCATCAATTAGAGTCTAGTCAGAGGCCATATATACCCCCATGGACCCCATCAATCAGAGTCTAGTCAGAGGCCATATATACCCCATGGACCCCATCAATTAGGAGTCTAGTCAGAGGCCATATATACCCCATGGACCCCATCAATTAGAGTCTAGTCAGAGGCCATATATACCCCCATGGACCCCATCAATCAGAGTCTAGTCAGAGGCCATATATACCCCCATGGACCCCATCAATTAGAGTCTAGTCAGAGGCCATATATACCCCCATGGACCCCATCAATTAGAGTCTAGTCAGAGGCCATATATACCCCCATGGACCCCATCAATCAGAGTCTAGTCAGAGGCCATATATACCCCATGGACCCCATCAATTAGAGTCTAGTCAGAGGCCATATATACCCCCATGGACCCCATCAATCAGAGTCTAGTCAGAGGCCATATATACCCCATGGACCCCATCAATTAGAGAGTCTAGTCAGAGACCATATATACCCCCATGGATCCCATCAATTAGAGTCTAGTCAGAGGCCATATATACCCCATGGACCCCATCAATCAGAGTCTAGTCAGAGGCCATATATACCCCATGGACCCCATCAATCAGAGTCTAGTCAGAGGCCATATATACCCCATGGACCCCATCAATCAGAGTCTAGTCAGAGGCCATATATACCCCCATGGACCCCATCAATTAGAGTCTAGTCAGAGGCCATATATACCCCCATGGACCCCATCAATCAGAGTCTAGTCAGAGGCCATATATACCCCATGGCCCCCATCAATTAGAGTCTAGTCAGAGGCCATATATACCCCCATGGACCCCATCAATTAGAGTCTAGTCAGAGGCCATATATACCCCATGGACCCCATCAATTAGAGTCTAGTCAGAGGCCATATATACCCCATGGACCCCATCAATCAGAGTCTAGTCAGAGGCCATATATACCCCCATGGACCCCATCAATTAGAGTCTAGTCAGAGGCCATATATACCCCATGGATCCCATCAATTAGAGTCTAGTCAGAGGCCATATATACCCCCATGGACCCCATCAATCAGAGTCTAGTCAGAGGCCATATATACCCCATGGACCCCATCAATCAGAGTCTAGTCAGAGGCCATATATACCCCCATGGCCCCATCAATTAGAGTCTAGTCAGAGGCCATATATACCCCCATGGACCCCATCAATTAGAGTCTAGTCAGAGGCCATATATACCCCCATGGACCCCATCAATCAGAGTCTAGTCAGAGGCCATATATACCCCCATGGACCCCATCAATTAGAGTCTAGTCAGAGGCCATATATACCCCCATGGACCCCATCAATCAGAGTCTAGTCAGAGGCCATATATACCCCCATGGACCCCATCAATTAGAGTCTAGTCAGAGGCCATATATACCCCCATGGACCCCATCAATTAGAGTCTAGTCTAGTCAGAGGCCATATATACCCCATGGACCCCATCAATCAGAGTCTAGTCAGAGGCCATATATACCCCCATGGACCCCATCAATCAGAGTCTAGTCAGAGGCCATATATACCCCTCATGGACCCCATCAATCAGAGTCTAGTCAGAGGCCATATATACCCCATGGACCCCATCAATTAGAGTCTAGTCAGAGGCAATATATACCCCCATGGACCCCATCAATCAGAGTCTAGTCAGAGGCCATATATACCCCCATGGCCCCATCAATCAGAGTCTAGTCAGAGGCCATATATACCCCCATGGACCCCATCAATCAGAGTCTAGTCAGAGGCCATATATACCCCCATGGACCCCATCAATTAGAGTCTAGTCAGAGGCCATATATACCCCATGGACCCCATCAATTAGAGTCTAGTCAGAGGCCATATATACCCCCATGGACCCCATCAATCAGAGTCTAGTCAGAGGCCATATATACCCCCATGGACCCCATCAATTAGAGTCTAGTCAGAGGCCATATATACCCCCATGGATCCCCATCAATTAGAGTCTAGTCAGAGGCCATATATACCCCCATGGACCCCATCAATCAGAGTCTAGTCAGAGGCCATATATACCCCCATGGACCCCATCAATCAGAGTCTAGTCAGAGGCCATATATACCCCATGGCCCCATCAATCAGAGTCTAGTCAGAGGCCATATATACCCCATGGACCCCATCAATTAGAGTCTAGTCAGAGGCCATATATACCCCATGGACCCCATCAATCAGAGTCTAGTCAGAGGCCATATATACCCCCATGGACCCCATCAATCAGAGTCTAGTCAGAGGCCATATATACCCCATGGACCCCATCAATTAGAGTCTAGTCAGAGGCCATATATACCCCATGGACCCCATCAATCAGAGTCTAGTCAGAGGCCATATATACCCCATGGACTATCAATCAGAGTGTAGTCAGAGGCCATATATACCCCCATGGACCCCATCAATTAGAGTCTAGTCAGAGGCCATATATACCCCCATGGACCCCATCAATAAGAGTCTAGTCAGAGGCCATATATACCCCCCATGGACCCCATCAATCAGAGTCTAGTCAGAGGCCATATATACCCCCATGGACCCCATCAATCAGAGTCTAGTCAGAGGCCATATATACCCCATGGACCCCATCAATCAGAGTCTAGTCAGAGGCCATATATACCCCATGGACCCCATCAATTAGAGTCTAGTCAGGGCCATATATACCCCCATGGACCCCATCAATCAGAGTCTAGTCAGAGGCCATATATACCCCCATGGACCCCATCAATTAGAGTCTAGTCAGAGGCCATATATACCCCATGGACCCCATCAATCAGAGTCTAGTCAGAGGCCATATATACCCCCATGGACCCCATCAATTAGAGTCTAGTCAGAGGCCATATATACCCCCATGGACCCCATCAATTAGAGTCTAGTCAGAGGCCATATATACCCCATGGACCCCATCAATCAGAGTCTAGTCAGAGGCCATATATACCCCCATGGACCCCATCAATTAGAGTCTAGTCAGAGGCCATATATACCCCATGGACCCCATCAATCAGAGTCTAGTCAGAGGCCATATATACCCCCATGGACCCCATCAATTAGAGTCTAGTCAGAGGCCATATATACCCCCATGGACCCCATCAATCAGAGTCTAGTCAGAGGCCATATATATACCCCATGGCCCCATCAATCAGAGTCTAGTCAGAGGCCATATACCCCATGGACCCCATCAATCAGAGTCTAGTCAGAGGCATATATACCCCATGGACCCCATCAATTAGAGTCTAGTCAGAGGCCATATATACCCCATGGACCCCATCAATTAGAGTCTAGTCAGAGGCCATATATACCCCCATGGACCCCATCAATTAGAGTCTAGTCAGAGGCCATATATACCCCCATGGACCCCATCAATTAGAGTCTAGTCAGAGGCCATATATACCCCCATGGACCCCATCAATTAGAGTCTAGTCAGAGGCCATATATACCCCATGGACCCCATCAATCAGAGTCTAGTCAGAGGCCATATATACCCCATGGACCCCATCAATTAGAGAGTCTAGTCAGAGGCCATATATACCCCATGGACCCCATCAATTAGAGTCTAGTCAGAGGCCATATATACCCCCATGGACCCCATCAATTAGAGTCTAGTCAGAGGCCATATATACCCCATGGACCCCATCAATCAGAGAGTCTAGTCAGAGGCCATATACCCCCATGGACCCCATCAATTAGAGTCTAGTCAGAGGCCATATATACCCCATGGACCCCATCAATTAGAGTCTAGTCAGAGGCCATATATACCCCATGGACCCCATCAATCAGAGTCTAGTCAGAGGCCATATATACCCCATGGACCCCATCAATCAGAGAGTCTAGTCAGAGGCCATATATACCCCATGGACCCCATCAATCAGAGTCTAGTCAGAGGCCATATATACCCCATGGACCCCATCAATTAGAGTCTAGTCAGAGGCCATATATACCCCCATGGACCCCATCAATCAGAGTCTAGTCAGAGGCCATATATACCCCATGGACCCCATCAATCAGAGTCTAGTCAGAGGCCATATATACCCCCATGGACCCCATCAATTAGAGTCTAGTCAGAGGCCATATATACCCCATGGACCCCATCAATTAGAGTCTAGTCAGAGGCCATATATACCCCCATGGACCCCATCAATTAGAGTCTAGTCAGAGGCCATATATACCCCCATGGACCCCATCAATCAGAGTCTAGTCAGAGGCCATATATACCCCCATGGACCCCATCAATTAGAGTCTAGTCAGAGGCCATATATACCCCCATGGACCCCATCAATTAGAGTCTGTAGTCAGAGGCCATATATACCCCATGGATCCCATCAATTAGAGTCTAGTCAGAGGCCATATATACCCCATGGACCCCATCAATCAGAGTCTAGTCAGAGGCCATATATACCCCCATGGCCCCCATCAATCAGAGTCTAGTCAGAGGCCATATATACCCCCATGGACCCCATCAATTAGAGTCTAGTCAGAGGCCATATATACCCCATGGACCCCATCAATCAGAGTCTAGTCAGAGGCCATATATACCCCCATGGACCCCATCAATTAGAGTCTAGTCAGAGGCCATATATACCCCCATGGACCCCATCAATCAGAGTCTAGTCAGAGGCCATATATACCCCCATGGACCCCATCAATTAGAGTCTAGTCAGAGGCCATATATATACCCCATGGACCCCATCAATCAGAGTCTAGTCAGAGGCCATATATACCCCCATGGACCCCATCAATTAGAGTCTAGTCAGAGGCCATATATACCCCATGGATCCCATCAATTAGAGTCTAGTCAGAGGCCATATATACCCCATGGACCCCATCAATCAGAGTCTAGTCAGAGGCCATATATACCCCATGGACCCCATCAATCAGAGTCTAGTCAGAGGCCATATATACCCCATGGCCCCCATCAATCAGAGTCTAGTCAGAGGCCATATATACCCCATGGACCCCATCAATTAGAGTCTAGTCAGAGGCCATATATATACCCCATGGACCCCATCAATCAGAGTCTAGTCAGAGGCCATATATACCCCATGGCCCCCATCAATCAGAGTCTAGTCAGAGGCCATATATACCCCATGGACCCCATCAATTAGAGTCTAGTCAGAGGCCATATATACCCCATGGACCCCATCAATCAGAGTCTAGTCAGAGGCCATATATACCCCCATGGACCCCATCAATTAGAGTCTAGTCAGAGGCCATATATACCCCCATGGACCCCATCAATCAGAGTCTAGTCAGAGGCCATATATACCCCCATGGACCCCATCAATTAGAGTCTAGTCAGAGACCATATATACCCCATGGATCCCATCAATTAGAGTCTAGTCAGAGGCCATATATACCCCATGGACCCCATCAATCAGAGTCTAGTCAGAGGCCATATATACCCCATGGCCCCCATCAATCAGAGTCTAGTCAGAGGCCATATATACCCCATGGACCCCATCAATCAGAGTCTAGTCAGAGGCCATATATACCCCATGGCCCCCATCAATCAGAGTCTAGTCAGAGGCCATATATACCCCATGGCCCCCATCAATCAGAGTCTAGTCAGAGGCCATATATACCCCCATGGACCCCATCAATTAGAGTCTAGTCAGAGGCCATATATACCCCATGGACCCCATCAATCAGAGTCTAGTCAGAGGCCATATATACCCCCCATGGACCCCATCAATTAGAGTCTAGTCAGAGGCCATATATACCCCCATGGACCCCATCAATTAGGAGTCTAGTCAGAGGCCATATATACCCCCATGGACCCCATCAATTAGAGTCTAGTCAGAGGCCATATATACCCCATGGACCCCATCAATTAGAGTCTAGTCAGAGGCCATATATACCCCCATGGCCCCCATCAATCAGAGTCTAGTCAGAGGCCATATATACCCCCATGGACCCCATCAATAAGAGTCTAGTCAGAGGCCATATATACCCCCATGGACCCCATCAATTAGAGTCTAGTCAGAGGCCATATATACCCCCATGGACCCCATCAATTAGAGTCTAGTCAGAGGCCATATATACCCCCATGGCCCCCATCAATCAGAGTCTAGTCAGAGGCCATATATACCCCCATGGACCCCATCAATCAGAGTCTAGTCAGAGGCCATATATACCCCCATGGACCCCATCAATTAGAGTCTAGTCAGAGGCCATATATACCCCCATGGACCCCATCAATCAGAGTCTAGTCAGAGGCCATATATACCCCCATGGACCCCATCAATAAGAGTCTAGTCAGAGGCCATATATACCCCCATGGGCCCCATCAATAAGAGTCTATGTCAATTCCATGTCTATGTCTGTCATTCAATGGCCGTGTACACGCCTATGTCTGTTTCTTGGCAAATCAGAGGCTATATTCACCCTCATGTGTATATTTACCAATCAGTGATATATGCTTCTGTCTATATTTCTGCAAATTAGAGGCTATCTATCCACACCCTTGTCTATGTCTGCCAATCAGTAATATAAACGCCTGTCGGTATTTCTGCCAATCAAGGGATATCTATCCACACCCTTGTCTATGTCTGCCAATCAGTAATATAAACGCCTGTCGGTATTTCTGCCAATCAAGGGCTATCTATCCACACCCTTGTCTATGTCTGCCAATCAGTAATATAAACGCCTGTCTATATTTCTGCCAATCAAGGGCTATCTATCCACACCCTTGTCTATGTCTGCCAATCAGTAATATAAACGCCTGTCTATATTTCTGACAATCAAGGGCTATCTATACACACCCATGTCTATGTCTGACAATCAGTGATATATGCTTCCGCCTATATTTCTGCCAATCAAGGGCTATCTATACACACCCTTGTCTATGTCTGCCAATCAGTGACTTCACTCAAGTGACTTCTTCTTAATCCCCCAGCACATGACAAGTGCTCAGAGGATCAGAAAAATTTTGTTTCTACAAAACCAGCATTGTTTCTGGCTTTTGTCACAAATCATTTTGTTAGAACTATTACATGATATCATCATGGCAGAATCTTATGAAAATCAGTTTAAAGCAGAGCTCTACAAGAAATATGAAGTTTGCAAGAGAGTTTTAATTCCAAAGGCGGAGCATTTCACAATGATAGATGATCTTAGAGCAGCAGCAGACACTGGTGGAACAAAGGACAGACATGGATACTACCTCCTATCAAAGAAAGTACCAAGTTAAGGCTACTTACGCTCACTTTGTATTGGTCATGACGTGCAATTACTTCTTGATTTTGTCATATAAGGTTTTAAAAGTTTCTCATATTTTTTTCAGGTTTGAGATACTGCAGTGTGGTGATGTTGAGAAACTCATCAAAAAGCGTATCCCCACCAGATGAGGATCCAGTATATTATGCCAGCATAGAAGACACCTACGATGTGGTCAAGCGAGCTCACACAGGCCATGGTGGACGTGATCGGAGGACCGAAGGGGTCAACAAAGAGTATGACAACCCGTGAAGCTCTGGAAGTTTTCAAGTCTTACTGCCAGGAATGTCAGAAGAAGCGCAAGCGCGTCCCATTCTCACACAGACATTCGCCTCACGTGCTCAAATTGATCTTATTGATATGCAGTCCATGGCCGAAAATTCGTTCAAGTGGATCATGGTCTATCAAGACCACCTGACCAAGTTTGTTATTCTACAAGCATTAACCTCAAAGCGTGCTGCTGAAGTTGCCCGTCATCTGCTGGATATTATCTTCTTGTTTGCGCTCCATCTATCCCCCAGAGTGACGATGGAAGTGAATATACTGCCGAGGTTATCTCTGAACTGAAACTGGTGTGGCCCCGACTTGTCCTGATTCAAGGTAAACCTGGATTGTGACCCTGCACCTCCAGCTAGCCCAGTTGATCAGGGGAACAGTGATATGCCAGAGCTCACAGTGAGTGCCAGAGTTTCACAGTCCACTCCAGAGTACAGGGATCCACCACCAGTGAGTCCTGCTCCAGTTGCTGTCACCGCGGATATACTCAATGCCCGTATACAAAACATCATAAGTGAGAGTAAAGGCGCCAGCTCTGCCCAGATGGCACAAGCTCAGCGTATGGTCAAGAGGAGTCGAACTGAACTAGCCAGTGGTCAGGTGGGAGACAGCGTAGCTACCCCTGGTGGCTAGGGGACGTGATGGTGATCCACGTAATATTCTGGGAATAATCATGGACCATGGTGAGAATGACATTTACACTATTTGAGTTAAAGCAGGGATTCTGAAAGGGAAGTTTTCATGCAATCAGTTTGATTTGTGTCTCCAGCATTTACTTACTGACTCTGATGTAGACCGTACAGAGACAGCAACACTACGTCACAGCAGCCAGTTGTGTCTCCAGCATTTACTTACTGACTCTGATGTAGACCGTACAGAGACAGTAACACTACGTCACAGCAGCCAGTTGTGTCTCCAGCATTTACTTACTGACTCTGATGTAGACCGTACAGAGACAGTAACACTACGTCACAGCAGCCAGTTGTGTCTCCAGCATTTACTTACTGACTCTGATGTAGACCGTACAGAGACAGTAACACTACGTCACAGCAGCCAGTTGTGTCTCCAGCATTTACTTACTGACTCTGATGTAGACCGTACAGAGACAGTAACACTACGTCACAGCAGCCAGTTGTGTCTCCAGCATTTACTTACTGACTCTGATGTAGACCGTACAGAGACAGTAACACTACGTCACAGCAGCCAGTTGTGTCTCCAGCATTTACTTACTGACTCTGATGTAGACCGTACAGAGACAGTAACACTACGTCACAGCAGCCAGTTGTGTCTCCAGCATTTACTTACTGACTCTGATGTAGACCGTACAGAGACAGTAACACTACGTCACAGCAGCCAGTTGTGTCTCCAGCATTTACTTACTGACTGATGAAGACCATACAGAGACAGTAACACTACGTCACAGCGGCCAGTTGTGTCTCCAGCATTTACTTACTGACTCTGATGTAGACCGTACAGAGACAGTAACACTACGTCACAGCAGCCAGTTGTGTCTCCAGCATTTACTTACTGACTCTGATGTAGACCGTACAGAGACAGTAACACTACGTCACAGCAGCCAGTTGTGTCTCCAGCATTTACTTACTGACTCTGATGTAGACCGTACAGAGACAGTAACACTACGTCACAGCAGCCAGTTGTGTCTCCAGCATTTACTTACTGACTCTGATGTAGACCGTACAGAGACAGTAACACTACGTCACAGCAGCCAGTTGTGTCTCCAGCATTTACTTACTGACTCTGATGTAGACCGTACAGAGACAGTAACACTACGTCACAGCAGCCAGTTGTGTCTCCAGCATTTACTTACTGACTCTGATGTAGACCGTACAGAGACAGTAACACTACGTCACAGCAGCCAGTTGTGTCTCCAGCATTTACTTACTGACTCTGATGTAGACCGTACAGAGACAGTAACACTACGTCACAGCAGCCAGTTGTGTCTCCAGCATTTACTTACTGACTCTGATGTAGACCGTACAGAGACAGTAACACTACGTCACAGCAGCCAGTTGTGTCTCCAGCATTTACTTACTGACTCTGATGTAGACCGTACAGAGACAGTAACACTACGTCACAGCAGCCAGTTGTGTCTCCAGCATTTACTTACTGACTCTGATGTAGACCGTACAGAGACAGTAACACTACGTCACAGCAGCCAGTTGTGTCTCCAGCATTTACTTACTGACTCTGATGTAGACCGTACAGAGACAGTAACACTACGTCACAGCAGCCAGTTGTGTCTCCAGCATTTACTTACTGACTCTGATGTAGACCGTACAGAGACAGTAACACTACGTCACAGCAGCCAGTTGTGTCTCCAGCATTTACTTACTGACTCTGATGTAGACCGTACAGAGACAGTAACACTACGTCACAGCAGCCAGTTGTGTCTCCAGCATTTACTTACTGACTCTGATGTAGACCGTACAGAGACAGTAACACTACGTCACAGCAGCCAGTTGTGTCTCCAGCATTTACTTACTGACTCTGATGTAGACCGTACAGAGACAGTAACACTACGTCACAGCAGCCAGTTGTGTCTCCAGCATTTACTTACTGACTCTGATGTAGACCGTACAGAGACAGTAACACTACGTCACAGCAGCCAGTTGTGTCTCCAGCATTTACTTACTGACTCTGATGTAGACCGTACAGAGACAGTAACACTACGTCACAGCAGCCAGTTGTGTCTCCAGCATTTACTTACTGACTCTGATGTAGACCGTACAGAGACAGTAACACTACGTCACAGCAGTCAGTTGTGTCTCCAGCATTTACTTACTGACTCTGATGTAGACCGTACAGAGACAGTAACACTACGTCACAGCAGCCAGTTGCGTCTCCAGCATTTACTTACTGACTGATGTAGACCGTACAGAGACAGTAACACTACGTCACAGCAGCCAGTTGCGTCTCCAGCATTTACTTACTGACTGATGTAGACCGTACAGAGACAGTAACACTACGTCACAGCAGCCAGTTGTGAAAAAACAAGATGAACTAGTCAGATTTTGACAAGTGATGTGCTAGTTCAACTGAATGACTTCTTTGATATATGATTAACATTTTGTGATGAAAGACCCAACTCTATTACTATTTTGATGCATGATTTAGCTTTTGATTTGAATGTAGGAGTTTGTGGTGATTGAGTTGTCACAGTATTCAGTATACTTTAATAGTTAAATAAAAATTCTACTTTATCTTGATGTGCAACTTGTAAAACATTTTTATTATAGCGTCAATAAATGCTTTACACTGAACTTTTGTGGTCTTGACGGCATTTCAGTCATTTCACGTAATGCCTGACCATGATTGTTAGTCATTTCATGTAATGACTGGACTTTTCAGTCAGTCAGAGAGAGAGAGAGAGAGAGAGAGAGAGAGAGAGAGAGAGAGAGAGAGAGAGAGAGAGAGAGAGAGAGAGAGAGGGAGGGAGAAAGAGAGAATGTTTATTAAAGTGTCACGTGCTTTTGCAATAAAATACATTACACTACATACATACATTAAACACAAAAAGCACCCGGCCATTTGGCCTATGAGACACTAAAATCATAAGCATTATCACAGTAATACAATAAAATAAGAGAATACAAATAAAACACACCACTGCATACATTCCAGATTAATAACATGATGTTTTAATCACACAAAAGTTATAAGTGCACTTCACCATATTGGCGGAAACGTGCACACTCACACGCACACTCACACGCAAATACGCAATTATGCACTCACTCAACCCCTCACGCAATCCTGCATTCACACACATCGTACAATCACGCACTCACATACACAATCACAGGCTTACGCTATGTCATTCTCGCACAAACATGTACACGTACATACGCAATAACGTACTCACGCGCACATACATACATACATACATACATACATACATACATACATACATACATACATACATACATACATACATACATACATACATACATACATACATACATACATACATACATTGACACACACACACATACATACATACACAGGTGCACACATACATACATACACAGGTACACACATACATACACAGGTACACACATATTTACATATACAGGTACACACATATATACATATACAGGTACACACATACATACACATACATATACACACATACAGTTCACTGCATACTGCACACACTCTGCTTTTTGCTTTATCACACTCTGCACACCTTCCACACACATATACCCCACATGAACAGACACACAAAACACATGGATATAAGCATATTAAAATACTATATCAAAAGTGAGGTTCTTCTTCTCACCATAAGATGCACCTTGGAAGCAAGTAGAAGGTGGCATTGACGACTTTGCATTACAAAATTATATTTTTCGTTGATTTGTTTCTTCATAAAAGCATGATCTATTTTCAGGGCCAATTTAAAAACGTCGTACATAATATCAGAGTACAGCGGGCACGTGATGGTGAAGTGGGCTTACACGTATTGCCTAGTGCTCACAGGCACTTCACGAAATGACTGATTCATTTAGTCATTACACGAAATGACTGCTTACACATATTGACTGTAACATATATACCCACCCTTGTCTATGTCTGCCAATCAGAAGCTATCTATACACACCCATGTCTATGTCTACCAATCAGAGCTTGCCACATGTACTTTGAGACCTATATTTGTCAGTCGGATATACATGTTTATATCTGTACGTGACTGATGACACACTCGTGTCTACATCTACAGGTAACCCACTACATACACTACGGTGTTCAGTAAATAAAGGCGACAAAATCTTTCCACATTCATAAGAAGTCTCTGCTAAAAGCAGAGTCGATTCTACAGTTGTGACTATATCATGAGTATATATTTGTTTCAGCAACATTACTCATATGATGTTGTTTGTAAACAAATCGGAATTGGACCAGACAATCTAGTGATTGTCACCATGCAATACGATGACAGAGCTTGTGACAATGAATCACTATAAAGTAGTGGTGATCCCAGGTGTTCGCGACAAGGTGAGCGTAACCTGCCCCACCAGTGACATCACATATGCCAAGTCTAGTCAATTGGTCACTGAAATATTTCGGGAACGTATGTTATAAGTCAAAATAGGGATTTGCATCGGACATCGGAAAGCAGTGCGCGGTAGCTGTCCAGAGAAAACAGAGAAAAGACAAGAATAAAAACGGCCGAAGTTAATCTAGCGGAGTTAATGTCGGATCCAGAGTTATTATCGGATCCAGACCATATTAATATTTCATGCAGCTCTAATAGGCTAAGCGTTGACAGCTGCGAAGTGTTCCGGGCAGATATCGATCTGGGCAGACTACGCTCCGTAGACAGCTCCGTGCTGTAATCTTGACAAACTTAGCCCTTGTCAACAGCCTAGTGTAACCAAACGGACATTTCAAGCGCATTACAAGGGCGATTAGAGCTGGGAACAATAGCCATTATCAACTTCGCGGTTTGGGATTGAAAACATACACGCGTGCTTGCACATACACGTGTATATATGGACATAATGTTAAGAAATAGTTACAATTTTCAGACACCCAAATCTATCAGCCAAGAAATGTATGTGCAATCGTTCAACCAAGGTCATTCAACTGTGGCGTCTGACTTCACTAACACTGTTAATACTTGGATACTTAGAACATTAGTGCACATACACTGCCATCACAACCTTGATTTATATTCAGCTGTCAAGAGTCTGTCCGATACTGCACTGCCGACTACGACTTGGTTGCAGCGACTTGTAGGCTCATGAATATGGACGACATATTTAACTACCTCTGTTAGTTCTTGTGAAGATCCATGGAACGTTCAAGTACACTGCTTTGTCATGGGTCCTAAATACATTGACTGAAGACTACGGTTGTTTTATTAGCTTAAAGGGTTTCAGGAAAACTCGGATCCTATAGGTAGTAATGGCGAAATATGCACCGTTTATTCAAGTATCCTGAAATCGTTCCGGTTTTGTTTAAATTTCTGAATCAAGAATGGAGAGCTAAGCCATGACGGCTGGTTGACCAGTCCATACTCTTCACGAATAAATATACTACATACACATTAGATTACCATGTCGTCCTACTTGCCCCATCCCACCAGTCCGCTACACCCCACCCCCGGTCCTCTCCATCCTACCCAACCTCCACAGGGAGGTACCGTCAGGCACCCTCACTCACAGCTATCCACTGTGCACCATAGGCTCTCGAGCTTTCAGATTCCAATCAGTATTTCGGGCCTAAGTACAATTGTTACAATTAAATGCACGTAGTGATGGTGACATTTCTTGCATTGAAAACATGTTTTAGATAAATTGCAGTATATTTGATAACATGAATATTCTTAGAATGTTGCAGACTGGACAATATTTGTTTATCTCTTACAGGTGCTGATATATATGATAAATACTTACTTCATAAATCTGAACACTTGGTACACACAAATATTGCTTGAAATTCACTTTCAATATTACCCGTATTACAATGTTTACAACTGGATTCGTTATTATCAAACAAATCTCTTGGCTTTGCGTAAATCATTAATTCTAAAATCATGAAAACCAATTCAAAATGTACACAATGTCAGTATGAAGGAATTTGTTTTGTAGATTCATTACATGAAATTCGGGCTATAACAAAGGTATATGAGAAGAATAGTGTTCTAATAAACTTGAATTATTTATTGACGTAGACCATTCTTGGAAGGAAATGTGTTGAAGACTTTGCTTATTCATTTCAAACCTCTTGTGAAATCTACACAAAAGAAACTCTCTAACATGTGATGGCCAATTAAGCCTACCATTATCACTTGTCACTTTAAGAAAATATAACTTTGCCTAGGGTACCTATAAAGATCCATTTTTATGTCGTTAAACGAGACCCAGAAACATCCGTTCTCTTCCTACGAGCCCCCAAACCAAACAGGCCATTAAACCCAGCACCACATCGTTTGTTTGTCTTCAGTGGAAAGGATTACTGTACCTGTAGTTCTGTACTGTACACTGTCCTTCTATGATTCTTATACAGTTAAACCTCGTTACATTTGCCCCCGTTAATACAGACATCCCGCTTTGCGGACCATGGTGTTGAGAGTGTATCTGTCTCGACAGTATTTCATATTTATGATTCGTTAATTCGAACGTTTGTTAATCCGAACTTATTTCCGGCACTACCTAGGCCTGATAGACATCGTTGCCTCACTGGCAAATAAAGTGATGTTCGAGTAGTTTGACCTCATCCAATATCTGAGAAATAAGCTTGTAGACTGTAAAAAGGACAGACTGTAAAAAAGCCCATAGTCATTTTACCAAGACAATTGATATACAATATGAAGGAATTATACTTACTTTACAAACAGATTGTAAGGAAATGTCTTGTGTTCTTCAGAGGAGCTTGCTTGTATATCCGTGACTCTCCACCAGCTTCAAGACTTCCACACCTGTCAGGTATAACTAATTGCCCCTCGCTTCGCCGGGGTCTGCTCAGCACGGGTTAGGGTGGTTATTTCTCTATAACTCACTCATCCTTCACACCACGTGTGTTAACACATGTCCCACGGGCCAGGCTACAGCTCCGTGGGGGACAGTCACTTGGCAGATTAATTACCGGACAAAGAGTAGCTGTAGCGGTAACGCCTCACACGCTCTTGCCCACAGCTTAGAAACGTAATCCACGACGTGCAGGAGTTATGTCCCTTGTGTTTAGATTATCTTTGACAACATTCAGGGTACGTTAATGAAATTCAGTCGAATGTTGTCTGTTACCACAGCTTGTGTGTAACAATCTGATACTTGACGATTACCGGGATTACCGATGGTCAGTTTCAAATGTAGAACCGTTTTATAGTCTCTACCTGGATACGAGTGAGTGAGGGAATCCCTGAACACCAACTTGAAGTAAATATCACACGTATTACATATATATTAGGGACACTTTATTATGTGTTAGGAGCTCAAACATAGACAGGAGAAATACACACATACCCATGTTGATATCACGTATGTTGTACTGATTTGATCGCGTGTAGTTTCACACGAAATTGATGACATGACTAACTTCCACTGAGTGAGTGAGTTGCTTCCAACAGTTTTCCGCAAGACAGCTTCATACATTGTAGCCATGTAGGAAATGGAGCTCCGACCTTGAGTGTGACGATCGAACGCCTATACCACTGGGCCACCACCGACGAGGGTCTGGGAACCACGTTCGTTAATCGTGACGCAGTCTGTGGCACACACCTGTAGGTCATTCCGATACTGAGTAACCCTTGTTATCTCAGCAGACTAGCTCGTTCACTGAGGTTATTCTGCGGTAGGTGCTGTGTTAGTAATGGGCTGAAAAAGCTGATGAAACGGGATTCATCGATTAGGTTTCCAGACATGTCCATAATTACGACAATCTTCCTGTATACGTCAGTCTGTTAACGGTAATCTGTCTGACGGCCCGACTGCACAGAGCGGGCATTACATGGCTCGTCAACTAAACGCACAAAACAGACAAGTGGCGTTCAACATATCTAGTAAAATATTGATATCTGAAGACTGGGACACTCTTTAGTCTCCCTTTCATGTTCGTAACAACACCGAATCTCTAACTGATTGATTGAACAATAGTATACTCCAGTTAATCCGGATTCCTACAAATATGTGACTGTATGTCGCCACAGTAAACCCCTGTTTATCCGGATACCCTGTATAACGTGATGTGACTGTATGTCGCCACTGTAAACCTGTTAATCCGGATACCCTGTATAACGTGATGTGACTATGTCGCCACAGTAAACCCCTGTTAATCCGGATTCCCTGTATTACGTGATGGGACTGTATGTCGCCACAGTAAACCCCTGTTAATCCGGATTCCCTGTATTACGTGATGGGACTGTATGTCGCCACAGTAAACCCCTGTTATTCCGGATACCCTGTATAAGGTGATGGGACTGTATGTCGCCACTGTAAACCCCTGTTATTCCGGATTCCCTGTATAACGTGATGTGACTGTATGTCGCCACTGTAAACCCCTGTTAATCCGGATTCCCTGTATAACGTGTTATGTGACTGAATGTCGCCACAGTAAACCCCTGTTAATCCGGATTCCCTGTATAACGTGATGTGACTGTATGTCGCCACTGTAAACTCCTGTTAATCCGGATTCCCTGTATAACGTGTTATGTGACTGAATGTCGCCACAGTAAACCCCTGTTAATCCGGATTCCCTGTATAACGTGATGTGACTGTATGTCGCCACAGTAAACCCCTGTTAATCCGGATTCCTGTATAAGGTGATGTGACTGTATGTCGCCACTGTAAACCCCTGTTAATCCGGATTCCCTGTATAACGTGTTATGAGACTGAATGTCGCCACAGTAAACCCCTGTTAATCCGGATTCCCTGTATAACGTGATGTGACTGTATGTCGCCACTGTAAACCCCTGTTAATCCGGATTCCCTGTATAACGTGATGTGACTGAATGTCGCCACTGTAAACCCCTGTTAATCCGGATTCCCTGTATAACGTGATGTGACTGTATGTCGCCACTGTAAACCCCCCTGTTAATCCGGATTCCTGTATAACGTGTGTGATGTGACTGTATGTCGCCACTGTATGTCGTAAACCCCTGTTAATCCGGATTCCCTGTATAACGTGTTATGTGACTGAATGTCGCCACAGTAAACCCCTGTTAATCCGGATACCCTGTATAACGTGATGTGACTGTATGTCGCCACAGTAAACCCCTGTTAATCCGGATACCCTGTATAACGTGATGTGACTGTATGTCGCCACAGTAAACCCCTGTTAATCCGGATTCCCTGTATTACGTGATGGGACTGTATGTCGCCACAGTAAACCCCTGTTAATCCGGATTCCCACTGTATAACCCCTGTTATGGATTCCCTGTATAACGTGTTATGGGACTGTATGTCGCCACAGTAAACCCCTGTTATTCCGGATACCCTGTATAAGGTGATGGGACTGTATGTCGCCACTGTAAACCCCTGTTAATCAGGATTCCCTGTATAACGTGTGATGTGACTGAATGTCGCCATTGTAAACCCCTGTTAATCCGGATTCCCTGTATAACGTGATGTGACTGGAAGTTGCCACAGTAACACTTGGGATTATGCAGCATTCAGGTCAAAAGAGTTGTGAAGGACGTATTTTCACTGTAGAGTCCCGACAACCCGGAAGTGAATCTTCCTGCTCATTGGACCAGTGATAAGACGATGGTTGGGATTTCATTAACCTTCCTTCACACTGTTAGGAATTGGGAACAGGTTAGAATTTGTCCCCAGCAAACAATACTTGTGTGTAGATGCGACCTTATCGACGTGGCTGACTGCGTGGTATCCTACCCAGATAATTTTCCTACTCGATCAAGCTGCCAGGTCGGGAGTGCTAAAGTGAGGCACTGAACCCGACTCACTCACTCACTCACGCATAGGACAGACAAAAATGACGCATTTTTTTTATTATATGGGTATTTATATAGCGCTATAGTCCATCCCACAAGCATGCTCAAAGCGCGCCTTTGTTTTTGCCTCAATCATTGGATGTCAATCTCAGCGGCACTTCATATTTTCAGTGTCAACTCCCTGGGGTACATACAACTCTTGCAGCCACTAGGCGCACCGAGTTAATGTGACTTTCTCATCCTGTCGAGGTACCCATTCACAGCTGGGTGGACTAGGCTGCATAGTAACAGTACAGTGCTTTGTCCAAGTTTGCTGCACGTTGCTGTACCCGCAACTATTCCCAGAACCTTCACCAGCCCTTGCACGTTGTGAGACAAGGTAACTGAAGTAGGTTAATGCATGTCCCAGCTAGGTGGATTGATGCTCGTGATGTCAGTCACCGGATTTTTGGGGGACCTATTGGATCGGGTGGTGAGGTTCGGTGACCTGGCTGATAACGCTTCTTGGTCCCCCCAACGCTTGGAACGCTGCTCATGATGTGAGTCACGGGTTTGTCTGGTCCACAGTTATTCACAGCAATGTTTATACAGTATTGCTGAGTGCGGCTTTAACGAAGCAATAACAACACCAAATACGTGACATCATGGCCAACAACGTGTTGTTTGGTATCGCTCGCTGTTTCCGTGTTACCCTGCACTAGGTCAGTGACTGGTATGTGTGGTGGTAGAAACAGTCAGACTGTGCATACCACACGGTAGGACTAAAGTACACAGATAACAACAACCAGTGTGTTCATACACATGTAAATGAACGTCACGTGATCCAGTTCAATGATTAATAATGACACGTGTTGCTCTGACAATAGATCTCGTGTAATCTGTCAGAAACACACGTAAACTACTCCGAATGAGGTTCCTTAATCGCGAACACATACACCTATCATGACATCAGCTACTGTAGACGTACCATGATCCATCAGATCATGCTTAATCGGAGAGAGAGAGAGAGAGAGAGAGAGAGAGAGAGAGAGAGAGAGAGAGAGAGAGAGAGAGAGAGAGAGAGAGAGAGAGACAGAGAGTAAGAGAGAGAGAGAGAGAGAGAGAGAGAGAGAGAGAGAGAGAGAGAGAGAGAGAGAGAGAGAGAGAATCACATAAGTAACATTGTGATAAATCAAACTCTTCTTCATCTACAAAACAAAACTCATGACAGTTAATACTTACTCTGGCTTCAACATATCTGCCTGCTACAGCTTCAGCTTTTCTTTTCTACTACAAGTTAGTGACCTGCTTCAGACACTTCCTGAAACACTGACACAGGCGTTCGCCACGCCAGTATAATCCGGGAAGTTTTCATGAAGTGAGACTTTGGTATGTCAAAGACAAGTATATGTATGGCCGGGTTGCTGACTTTTACAATAATAGCTCCTCGTGTTAGTTTATCGTTTACTGCTGCAGTCACCATTATTCCAGGTTGTGTTCTGTAAACATCGAGCAACGTTAGAATCCGTCAATATAATAATACAGCTGGAAGCTGCACGTGGGATGCTGGAGGAATGACATTTATAGTCATATGGAGTGAGTGGAGTTTTATGTCGCCAGAGCACTGTTCCAACAATACCACAGTGGGGCACCAGAAATGGGCGTCATGCAACGTCTCTTGTCACTCACTGGCCACCTTGAACACGATTCCACGTTTACGACGGAGCATCAGCTTGGGAGGAAAACCCGGAATGATGTAGACGTCAGACATTTACAAGTTCGGTAAACCCATGAAGGCGGGCAGGGTGCTCAAAAACCTACAAACATAATCCGGGAAACCTGGATTCGAACCCACGTGCGAGCCCCAGGGCTGCACCTCCCTCGCCTACCCTTCTACCGTTCCCATATCCCAGTTAACATCTAGTGTCAGCGGGTCACGCTGACCTACACGTCGTGGTATGATGGAGAACAGCATCTAGAATGTCATTGGGTCACGCTGACCTACACGTCGTGGTATGATGGAGAGAACAGCATCTAGAATGTCAGTGGGTCACACTGACCTACACGTCGTGGTATGATTCGGCATCTATACTATGAACAGCATCTAGTATCATCTCAGGGACGGATACAGCTTTTTGAGAAAGGGGTGACACACAATTCATTTTCACCCCTGCACCTACCCCCTGGATTCGCCTATGCATCTGGTTCCGCTGACCTAGCCCTCGTGGTATGATGGAGAACAGCATGTAGTGTCAGAGGGTCACGCCGACCTCCATCTACATTATTTACAAACACAGACATGTACACACTTCAGGTGGCTTGTCGTCGGAGTGGTGGTGGGACCAGCGCCTTGCCGCTCAGCTTTACTCATCAAACATACATAACCCCTTACTTACGCCTGTCTGAGTCTGATGGGAAACACTGCGAGGCAGCGGTTATGGAATACACTCAACACCTAGCTCGTCTGACAAACAGTCATACAAAGTGTTATCACCTGGCCTCCACGAGCTACGGAACCAAAATGTCAAATAGGCTACGGTTTTTCTTCAAATGCATAATTTGTTCCTGAACGAAATATGCAACAATATTGTTGGCTGCTCACTGATGGTCCAGACGTCCCTGGACGATGGGTGTTGTGAAGCAACGTGCTGCTGGGTGTGTCTGTACAGTCTAGTTCCCGTGTTGGAAGCCGAACAAAGAACATAAGGAACAACATATTCTTTCATAGAACCAACGTGACAAATGTTGCACATCAATCTAGAAATTTTAAGACCTCCAGACACTATTACAATAGAATTGTATTAAATAGAGCACTAGCAAATAAATGCCCAATTACATTTTTCATGTCAACATGCATATAACACATTTCTTAAAGTGCGCTCATTACATCCGGGTGTTGTGGGCCACACTGCCCAGGAAGTCGCAGCAGGCGGAGTAGAACCAATCTACTGTAGAAAATCAGTTGTTGATATCGCATGTCTATTATCTAACTTTTGTTATAGCAGAAAAGATAACATTTATAAACTTTGCTAGTTTTTTTTAAAACAGTAAAATCTGAGGTAGTAAACAAAATTCATCAAAGTCAAAACTGCTTCAATGTTAAAAGTTGATCAAAGTCAGAATATTAATATACCCCAAAACACTGACGTTTCATCATCTAAAGTTGTGTTTATTGACAACCTGCATTCATTTTTTATCTAATAAAATTACATAAAATTCGGGGTGGCAATTTTCCTAACTATTATAGCAAGAATGACTGGGTGGCAATTGTCCTTGGTAGCAATTGTCATAGGTGGCAATTGTCCAAGGTGGCAGTTGTCCGGGTGGCCGGTGGCAATTGTTTCGCTCCCTCATACCAACTGACGAGCTGCCAGCAGTAAAAGATCTCAAGAAAACAGTCGTGAAGTGAAGGCAAGTGAAAGGTTGGCAGCAACGAATGATCACATGAATGCGACACCTGTTACATAGCAACCGATGGTTACATCAATGATTACCGCACAGTGTATTTGTAATATGACAAGCAATGTAAGCAGTGTAAGCAAGGTGTCATACAAAAGCAGTATGTGTGGTGTTTTAAGCTTTACAATATCGCTACCCGACTGCATTAGTGGATTCTGAGCCAGTATTCACTTCTGATATTGTAGATGGTAGGGTGTCAGGTACATTATGGTAGAAAGTCACAGAGATACTTATTTTCCAGAAGTCGAATTAACGAGCTTGTGAAATGATTGTTCCACAAAATAAAGTCAGGAGCTGATAATTAATTATATAAATATCGATAATGTCAAAGAACCACCACTCGCGATTACTGTTAGTAACAAAGACAATACCGGGTGTTCATGTAACAGGAAAGCACGTGCCATTCGGGGCACATCAGAAATGGGCTTCAGACATTGTACCCGTGTGTGTGTGTGCGTGTGCGTGCGTGCGTGCGTGCGTGTGTGTGTGTGGTTATCAACCACCATACACTCGTCCCCCAGCGCTAGATGAAACGCGTGGTCAGGGTTACGAGTAGGTATATGTTTCCCAGTGTTTGTTCATACTATAAAAATAAGGCTTGATAAAAGGATGGTTAGCTAGCCCAGTCAGCTCGGCGTCCTACAGGTTGTGAGGGCAAGGACTCCCTGTTATCTGTGCAATGGAATCCTGGCCAAGTCTCTTCTAAGAACACTTCCTGGTGTATACGGGATTGAGAAACCTAAAACCTGGCGGTGGGTGGTTTCTGGTCTCACCAAAGTATCTTTATGGGAACCTGATGGTGGGTCTCTGGTTTCTGGTCTCACCAAAGTATCTCCATGGAAACCTGATGGTGGTTCTCTGGTTTCTGGCCTGACTGAAGTATCTCCATGGAAACCTGATGGTTAGGCTCTGGTTTCTGATCTGACATAGAGGATATCTCCATAATGGGTCCCTGTTGTTCCTTTCACGAAGCAACCTTTACTAAGGTTAACATTAACTCCCATTCTTTAACATTGTACTCAGGTTACCTTAGTCACATACGATCACCTTAGTGCTTTGTGAAAGGAGGCCCTGGTCTCAGGCAAATATTGTTATGGTAGCCTGATGGTAGGTCCCTTGTCTCTGACTTCTGCTAAGTATTGTCATGGAAACCTGATGGTAGGTCGACAGTCTCTGACCGCTGCCAAGTACTGTCATGGAAACCTGATGGTAGGTCGACAGTCTCTGACTGCTGCCAAGTACTGTCATGGAAACCTGATGGTAGGTCGACAGTCTCTGACTGCTGCCAAGTATTGTCATGGAAACTTGATGGTAGGTCCCGAGTCTCTGACAGCTGCCAAGTATTGTCATGGAAACCTGATGGTAGGTCCCGAGTCTCTGACAGCTGCCAAGTATTGTCATGGAAACTTGATGGTAGGTCCCAAGTCTCTGACCGCCGCTAAGTATTGGCATGGAAACCTGATGATAGGTCCCCAGTCTGTGACATCTGCTAAGTATTGTCATGGAAACTTTATGGTAGGTCCCCAGTCTCTGACCGCTGCTAAGTATTGTCATGGAAACCTTGATGGTAGGTCCCCCCAGTCTCTGACCGCTGCTAAGTATTGTCATGGAAACTTGATGGTAGGTCCCCAGTCTCTGACCGCTGCTAAGTATTGTCATGGAAACTTGATGGTAGGTCCCCAGTCTCTGACCGCTGCTAAGTATTGTCATGGAAACTTGATGGTAGGTCCCCAGTCTCTGACAGCTGCTAAGTATTGTCATGGAAACTTGATGGTAGGTCCCCAGTCTCTGACCGCTGCTAAGTATTGTCATGGAAACTTGATGGTAGGTCCCCAGTCTCTGACCGCTGCCAAGTATTGTCATGGAAACTTGATGGTAGGTCCCCAGTCTCTGACCGCTGCTAAGTATTGTCATGGAAACCTGATGATAGGTCCCCAGTCTGTGACAGCTGCTAAGTATTGTCATGGAAACTTTATGATAGGTCCCCAGTCTCTGACAGCTGCTAAGTATTGTCATGGAAACTTGATGGTAGGTCCCCAGTCTCTGACCGCTGCTAAGTATTGTCATGGAAACTTGATGGTAGGTCCCCAGTCTCTGACCGCTGCTAAGTATTGTCATGGAAACCTGATGGTAGGTCCCCAGTCTCTGACTGCTGCTAAGTATTGTCATGGAAACTTGATGGGTCCCCAGTCTCTGACCTGCCAGTCTCTGACCGCTGCTAAGTCCCATTGTCATGGAAACTTGATGGTAGGTCCCCAGTCTCTGACCGCTGCTAAGTATTGTCATGGAAACTTGATGGTAGGTCCCCAGTCTCTGACCGCTGCTAAGTATTGTCATGGAAACCTGATGGTAGGTCCCCAGTCTCTGACCGCTGCTAAGTATTGTCATGGAAACTTGATGGTAGGTCCCCAGTCTCTGACCGCTGCTAAGTATTGTCATGGAAACTTGATGGTAGGTCCCCAGTCTCTGACCGCTGCTAAGTATTGTCATGGAAACTTGATGGTAGGTCCCCAGTCTCTGACAGCTGCTAAGTATTGTCATGGAAACTTGATGGTAGGTCCCCAGTCTCTGACCGCTGCTAAGTATTGTCATGGAAACTTGATGGTAGGTCCCCAGTCTCTGACAGCTGCTAAGTATTGTCATGGAAACTTGATGGTAGGTCCCAGTCTGACATCTGCTAAGTATTGTCATGGAAACCTGATGGTAGGTCCCCAGTCTCTGACATCTGCTAAGTATTGTCATGGAAACCTGATGATAGGTCCCCAGTCTGTGACATCTGCTAGTATTGTCATGGAAACTTGATGGTAGGTCCCCAGTCTCTGACATCTGCTAAGTATTGTCATGGAAACTTGATGGTAGGTCCCCAGTCTCTGACCGCTGCTAAGTATTGTCATGGAAACCTGATGGTAGGTCCCCAGTCTCTGACAGCTGCTAAGTATTGTCATGGAAACCTGATGATAGGTCCCCAGTCTGTGACATCTGCTAAGTATTGTCATGGAAACCTGATGGTAGGTCCCCAGTCTGTGACATCTGCTAAGTATTGTCATGGAAACTTGATGATAGGTCCCCAGTCTCTGACCGCTGCTAAGTATTGTCATGGAAACCTGATGGTAGGTCCCCAGTCTCTGACATCTGCTAAGTATTGTCATGGAAACTTGATGGTAGGTCCCCAGTCTCTGACCGCTGCTAAGTATTGTCATGGAAACTTTATGATAGGTCCCCAGTCTCTGACCGCTGCCAAGTATTGTCATGGAAACTTGATGGTAGGTCCCCAGTCTCTGACAGCTGCTAAGTATTGTCATGGAAACTTGATGGTAGGTCCCCAGTCTCTGACCGCTGCTAAGTATTGTCATGGAAACTTGATGGTAGGTCCCCAGTCTCTGACAGCTGCTAAGTATTGTCATGGAAACTTGATGGTAGGTCCCCAGTCTCTGACCGCTGCTAAGTATTGTCATGGAAACTTGATGGTAGGTCCCCAGTCTCTGACCGCTGCTAAAACTATTGTCATGGAAACTTGATGGTAGGTCCCTAGTCTCTGACCGCTGCTAAGTATTGTCATGGAAACTTGATGGTAGGTCCCCAGTCTCTGACCGCTGCTAAGTATTGTCATGGAAACCTGATGGTAGGTCCCCAGTCTCTGACAGCTGCTAAGTATTGTCATGGAAACTTTATGGTAGGTCCCCAGTCTCTGACCGCTGCTAAGTATTGTCATGGAAACTTGATGATAGGTCCCCAGTCTCTGACCGCTGCTAAGTATTGTCATGGAAACTTGATGGTAGGTCGACAGTCTCTGACAGCTGCTAAGTATTGTCATGGAAACTTTATGATAGGTCCCCAGTCTCTGACCGCTGCCAAGTATTGGCATGGAAACTTGATGGTAGGTCGACAGTCTCTGACAGCTGCCAAGTATTGTCATGGAAACCTGATGATAGGTCCCCAGTCTGTGACATCTGCTAAGTATTGTCATGTTAACGAATGGTTTGTCCCCGGTCCTCTTTAATTGTATCCATTGAAACCTGATGATAGGTCCTTTGTTCTGCTGACCATGAATACTCTGATCTCTTGCAACCAGGAGACCCGTGAAGACCCGGGTTAGAATTGATCTTCAGCAGCCCATAGTTGTAATAGGCGACTAACGAGAGGGATCGGGTGGTCAGATTCGCTGACTTGGTTGACACATGTCATCGTAACCCCATTGCGTACATCGATGCTCATGCTGTTGATCACTGGATTGTGTGGTCCAGACTAGATTATTTACAGACTGTCGCCATATAGCTGGAATATTGCTGAGTGTGGCGTAAAACTAAACTCACTCACTCACACGACCAGGAACGGATTTCCACAGTGAGTGAGTGATTGAGTTGGGTTCAATGCCTCTTTGAACAGAATGTTCTTTATACAACATGGTGTCACCGTCTTGAGGGAAGAAGCCAAAGTTACTAAGTTTATCACTGTGGAAAACACAAGAGCTAATTTTGACTTTAAGGCCATACAGATCCTGGCAAACCCAAGGGAAGTATATCGACAGCACACTGCCAACTGTAAAGACTGAGAAGGAACAACAGACTGTAACTTGATAGGTTTATTCATGGACATGCCACTACATAGTTCTCACAATACATGTATAACAACTTCACAGTCAATGAACAAAAATGTTTGTTCATCCATTTAAAAAAAATGTCAAAATATGCATAAAAAACAGAGCTGGTTTGGCTACTTCATCAAACACGGTAAAATATGTTCAAAATTTAGACAGCAATAATATCGACTTCAGAGGACAAGAACAGATGGATAAACACATACATTCTAGCCACGCTCAACACAAACATGGCAGAATATAATGTTCAGAACATGAACAGCAGAACACAAGGCTAATTTTTTCAACTGGTGCTTCACATTGCAGAGGAAACACATCAAGAGAAAGACCGTATATTGTGTTTGTCAAACACTGGAGACATTTCTACAAATTCTTATTTATAAAAATAATAGACTTTCAGAGAACAGTAAATTATGAATGAAAGTTTGCCTCATTTGTGTCTGTGTTTAAGAAGATTTGAATGTTTCAGTATTGAAGCTGTCAATGGTTCAGTCGACGACAGGACACAAGGTTGATCCACTTGTGAGGATTGTAGCAACTTGATACCGCCACATCTGTTACTGTGGAATACAGTCTGCCTCGATTAACATCCAAACATGACTGACAGTACAGATGACCATCATCCATTAAAGGGCAATAACCATGTTATCACCAGCACCACCTTAGTTGGAATGAAGGACAGAACTGAACCATATGTAGTGGTGAATGTTGTTTTAGATGAAGGTGGAGATTGTTGATGCCAGTCAGCTAGAACAAGGCAGCTGGCACGTAATGACGCCTGAACAAAACCAGCGACTGATTGCTTGAGCAACCACTCAATGGACCACACTCCATGACAGGTCACACACTGTAACCTTGGGCACCATATTATGTAACAGGAAAGGTTCTTTCGAAACAACTTTCTCTCAAACATCCACATCAATGTATTTGAGGCTTGAATGCAAAGAGCTGTTCATCAACAGTGGCTGGCTTAGAAGGATGCTAACAGTGTGGACATAAATCCCCTGCACTCGTTCAGACACGGACTCAAAGCCCACCTGTCAATGTATCCACTGAATGTCATACAGGGTAACAAGAAATACCTTGGCCTGGTACAGTCACCCACCTTCCCGACAAACCCTTTACCCATTAGATGACGGAGGTGGTTACGCTAGGATAGTGTGTGTATCAGGAAACACTAAACTACCTTTAAATGTATAATCAACGCTATGAAATGATTATTATGGGTCTATGTACAGAGACTATAATCAAAACACTGTGTAACTATGGTAATGCAAGTCTGTGAGCATGGTGAGGCAAGAGACAATCAAGAATCACTTTTGACAAAACACTGATGACAAATCACTGATGACGAATCACTGACTACTGTTTCTAGATGAAGTGGATCAATACAATTCAAGATATGACAATCTTTGGGAAAGGGGATATAAACTACTGCTGATATAATAGGGGAGATAACCCAGTCTCTTTGCAATGGGAGTTAGTCACAGAGTGAAGATGTTTTGAGCACACATATATACTGGCAAACAAGGATTAGTTGAGAATTGACCCCTATTAGCATGTATGAGTGCTTGCCATTGTGAGCAAAGTGGCCCCAGGTTGTTCGCGATTAAGTGTAGTGTGATGGGTGAAGCGCGTGGCCAGTCTCAGCAAACTCCGAGTTCAGGTACGCATGGAATCAATTTCATCGTCATGCACTGCACGTGCACCAGCCAAGACCAATGGATCAATTCAAGACATGACAATATTTGGGAAAAGGGACATAACCTAATCTCGAGATCATAGGGGAGATAACCCAGTCTCTTTGTAAGGGAAGTTAGTCACAGAGTGAAGATGTGTAGAGCATGCATGTAGGCCTTGTCAGGCCCGGGGTCTTGCTAAAACCATTCCTACCTACCAGTGCTGAGCACAATGGGAAGGAGTTATTATGGGACAGATGCTCAAGTCATGTGGACTGCAGTGAAACTATGCCCTTATATGGACAAGAAAACAACAAATATGTCCAAAAGACAAAGCCATACTGTGGTCTAGAACACAACATATGCTATTGTTCTGTGGTTTGATTGTTCCACACCGCAACTGCTAAAATACTAAAACTGGCTTTGGTGAAGATGGGAAATTCTTAATCATGATAATGCCTGACTGGACCTGGTTGCTATGGTTACAGGTCATGGTTACTTACATCTGATTACCATGTTGTCAATACTTCCACAGCTGGCGTGTAGAAACGTTGAGTGAGATGGGTTTGAATCTGCTTTGAGCAGTACCAGTTTATGGGGAAGGAAGACAAACTGATGCAAACCCTGCATTGATATGGCGCTGAAATACCTAGACACATGGCCAAAAGAGATTTGAACTCATGATCAGAGGTTTCAGGAGTGAGTAAGGGAAGCAACTCTGCACATCAGATTTAAGTGTTTACAGGAGCCAAATCCCCCATGATTCCTCTCTCGATGGTGCTGTAACACCGAGAACTGTTTCACCTGTGTGGACCTGTAATACTTCTCAAAACAGCGATGTGCTTCCTGCCACACAGCCATGCTGGGATTCCCTTCTTACACACTAGTTTATGTATAGTCAGGTCTGGTTACCATGGTTACATGTTTGTTTCTTCTTCTTCCTGTTCTCCGATGTTGAAGTACGAGTCCAGGAGGTCATGTGCCTGCTGTCGGATCATCTCATTCTCATGATATTCCAGCCCCTCGAGCCGAGCAACACCGTCACTCTCCTCAAACTGGAACTTGGCCTGGAACACCAACATATATCTGTATATATACACACACACACATACACACAACATGACTCTCCTCAAACTGGAACTTGGCCTGTAACACCAACATATATCTGTATATATACACACACACACACAACATCACTCCCCTCAAACTGGAACTTGGCCTCTAACACCAACATATATCTGTATATATACACACACACACACACACACACACACACACACACACACACACACACACACAACAACATGACTCTCCTCAAACTGGAACTTGGCCTGTAACACCAACATATATCTGTATATATACACACACACACACATCACTCCCCTCAAACTGGAACTTGGCCTCTAACACCAACATATATCTGTATATATACACACACACACACACACACACACACACAACATGACTCTCCTCAAACTGGAACTTGGCCTGTAACACCAACATATATCTGTATATATATACACACAAACAGACACAACATGAGTCTCCTCAAACTGGAACTTGGCCTGTAACACCAACATATATCTGTATATATACACACACACACAACATCACTCTCCTCAAACTGGAACTTGGCCTCAAACACCAACATATATCTGTATATATACACACACACACACACACACACAACATGACTCTCCTCAAACTGGAACTTGGCCTGTAACACCAACATATATCTGTATATATACACACACACAGACACAACATGACTCTCCTCAAACTGGAACTTGGCCTGGAACACCAACATATATCTGTATATATACACACACACAGACACAACATGACTCTCCTCAAACTGGAACTTGGCCTGTAACACCAACATATATCTGTATATATACACACACACAGACAGACACAACATGACTCTCCTCAAACTGGAACTTGGCCTGTAACACCAACATATATCTGTATAAATATATACACACACAGACACAACATGACTCTCCTCAAACTGGAACTTGGCCTGGAACACCAACATATATCTGTATATATACACACACACACATACACACAACATGACTCTCCTCAAACTGGAACTTGGCCTGTAACACCAACATATATCTGTATATATACACACACACACACAACATGAGTCTCCTCAAACTGGAACTTGGCCTGTAACACCAACATATATCTGTATATATACACACACACACACAACATGACTCTCCTCAAAGTGGAACTTGGCCTGGAACACCAACATATATCTGTATACACACACACACACACACACACACACACACACACACACACACACACACACACACACACACACACACACACACACACACACACACAACTGACTCTCCCTCAAACTGGAACTTGGCCTGGAACACCAACACACACACACACACACACACACACACACACACACACAACATGACTCTCCTCAAACTGGAACTTGGCCTGTAACACCAACATATATCTGTATATATATACACACACACAGACACAACATCACTCTCCTCAAACTGGAACTTGACCTGGAACACCAACATATATCTGTATATATATATACACACAGACACAACATGACTCTCCTCAAACTGGAACTTGGCCTGGAACACCAACATATATCTGTATATATATATACACACAAACAGACACAACATGACTCTCCTCAAACTGGAACTTGGCCTGGAACAGTGAGTGTGTATACAGCATGGACCTAAATCCGCTGCAATAATGGAAGTCCAGTGTACATACAGAAGGTAGTGGTGCGTGATATCCGAGTTAAATCTGTTACACAACGTACCGCTTCTACTTGTCGCAGCGCCATCTCTGAGAAGGACAACGCCAGGTGCAGCATCTCCACATCCGGGGACTTGAGCAGTAGCGCAATCTGGGGCATCGCTCCCCTGTGAATCAGCTCTGTGCAGATGTCGGCGCCATGGCAACCCAGATTACACAGGAGGTAGGCTGCCTGTAATACAGATAGTACACTTCAACACAACTTCGGGCAAAGTGACATGGATCCCTTTAAAACCAGCAAGAACATTATAGTGCAGATCAAGTGATCACGGCGAAGCTAGGATATAGAGCCAATGCAGAATGGGCTTAACACAGTTTCCAGGGACTTGATGTGAAATGAATACATCAGTTATCCCTTCACCATGCATACACTCACCTCTACTTTGATATCATAGGCATCAGACAGTCTCTCTATGATGTGTGCCAGGATGGGGCCAAAGGCTACTGATCGACACACGCTCTCTTCACCTGTAACAACGCAACATACAACATATATATACAGTCGTGCCCCGTTTATCCAAACCTCAGATATCCGGAAAACTCGCCTTCCGAATGAAAATTCCTTAAAACAAATTCGAACTAACCTGTAGAGGTTTCAGATTCTTTGAATATATTCCTCCTTGGGGTACTTATAAGCATTTAAATGTCCATTTAAAATCCCTACGACAGTTGTAACAATATTTGAATAAAATATTTACAAAACAAAAACTACGTTTTGTCTTGTGAGACCACCCTTACAGGGCCCTCTGGCCCCCTACAGCCAAGAGCAGGTAACTCTAGACCGTAACCTCGTACCTCACTTTCCATGCTGAACGACATCAGACAGAATGTGGGGAGGTGGTCGGGCGTACCCAAGGAGGAATATATTCAAAGAATCTGAAACCTCTACAGGTTAGGTCGATTCTTTTTATATATTCCTCCTTGGGGTACTTATAAGCATAAGACAGACTCCTAAAGACGGAGCTAAGGAGCTGCATTCTGTCTGCAGAAAACACCCCCGACAAGAAGTGGAATTTCCCAAGCTAATTATAGCAGAAAAAGCACACTTACCCGGTCACATGTCCACCATAGCCAATCAGGCGGGGGCATGAGCCAGGGTCAAGGTCGAACATATGTAAATTGCCCAGCGAAACCTCGCTAAAGCAAACTAACGAGACACACCCTCCCTCCTTCCGTAATCTACTCGGGCGAAGATAAGGGTCCCGCAATAAGCCGCCAGAAACGAAATGCCTTAATATGTATATATTTAGCAAAGCTTCCAAGGCCAGTAAAGTCTAGAGCAGAATGCAAAAGACATGGGAATAAAAACCATCACCACATAAAACCCGTCACCAAGGGAATATGTAAACAAGATTTTAAAACCCAACACCAGTGTTAAAAAATTTGGCATAGAATGGTTCACATAATTCCTCGAAAGCTCAATTGGCTAGAGAGGTGGAACCATGCCCACTGGAGAGAACTGACTGACCGAACCGAGGACGCTCACTGGAGAGTCTGTCAAGTTGGTAATGACGGATGAACGTACTCGGACGGCTCCAAATAGCCGCGGAGCAGATCTCCTCAATGGGCAGGGCTGCAGCGCAAGCTTTCGATGTAGAAACTGCCCTAACCGAATGAGCTTTCAACCCTACAGGCGGGATACGCCCTGTTTGAGTATAGCTCATATGTATGGCAGAGACAAGCCACCGAGAAATGGTTTGCTTGGTCGCCGGAAGACCAGCCTGAACCCCGCCATAACAACAAAACAATTGGTTACCCTTACGGGTACCCCTTGTTCGTTTAATATAAGCCTTAAGTGTCTTACGGACATCTAAGACGTGAGCACGTCGTAGAGAGGTACCGGACAGGGAAGGCTGAGTGAAAGCTGGGAGCTCAATAGGCGCCGTCACATGGAAGGGACTATCCTTCTTAGGACGGTAAGTATCAGGCAGCCGTATGCTAACTCTGTCTTTGTGAAAAACAGTAAGCGCGGGATCGGCCGACATTGCATGAATATCGCCAACCCGCCTGCCTGAAGTCACCGCCACAAGAAACGCCATCTTCCACGTCAACAGCTGGAGTGAAAGAGCCGACAGATTGTGAAACAGTGGACCGGACAGCCAATCAAGAACGATTGACAAGTCCCACGGGGGACTAATCCGCCGGACAACCGGACGGATTCTGTCCACGCCTGCTAAAAAGCGCTGTACAAGAGGGTGCTGCCCTAAGAGAGCACCGTCAACAGGAATATGAAACGCAGAAATAGCTGTAGAATATCCTCGAACAGTTGAAGCCGCTAGACCGGCGTCCAACCGAGACTGGAGGAATTCTAAAACACAGACTAAATCTGTAGAAAAGGGATCAAGAATCCCCCTGTTGACACACCAGCGCGAATAACAGGCCCATTTATCCTCATATCGAACGTTTGTCGAATCCCTCCGCGAAGCCAGAATTGTGTCTGCAACTGGTGCAGGAATTCCGCTCGCAAGGAGGCGATCCCTGACAGCGGCCAGGCCACCCACTGAATCCTGGGATTCGGGTGGGGCGCTCCGTTCTGGGATAGGAGGTCCGGTCGAAAAGGTAATAGAACAGGAGGCTGAGCCAGAAACCTGAGAATTACCGGAAACCAGCGTTGTGCCGACCAAAGGGGTGCCAGAAGCACAAGTAGCCGAGCTGGTTGTGCGGTCAGCTGTGACAGGACCCTGGAAATCAGTGGTATCGGGGGGAACGCCCACAGTACCCTGTCCGTCCAATCGAGCTGAAAGGCGTCGTTGGCTATTAACGCCCCCGATCCGAATCCGGGAACAAAACAGAGGAATCTGGTTCGTCACCCCAGACGCAAACAGATCCACCTGGAACGACCCGAACAACTGGGAGATAATCCCGAATATCTCCCGGTCGAGCATCCACTCGTGTGGGGCTAGTTTACGCCGTGAGAGTGCATCTGCACGGACGTTGTCTACCCGCGGGAGATAAACAGGCAAAACCCGAATGTTGAACTGATCGCACCACAGTAGAAACTGCCACGCCTCCTGAAGGAGCCGACGGAGACACTGTGCCGCCTTGCTTGAGAATGTAAGACATGGCCGTTTGATTGTCCATTTCTAGACGAACCACACGGCCCTCCACCAACACCGGAAGCTTTTCGAACACCCTGCGGACCGCTCTCAGTTCTAACACATTGATGTGTAGGCTGACTTCCCTCGACCAGAGGCGGAGGCTGAGTGCTCGCCAGGACCCCCTCCAACCTGTGAGGGAGGCGTCCGTCTGAACTGAGAGAGAAGGTGTCGGGGTGTCGAGGGGGATCCTGATGGTAGAATGCGGAGACGCGCCTCGGCGACCTTGGTAGGCGGGAAAGCCTCCCCCGGGAGCCGAAACTCTGCAGGGTCGAGCGCCTGTGTGGGAACGGCCACCTGGGGCAGGGCCTCGGCAATTTTTTCCCGCACCTGCCTCAGAGACGAGCCAAAGGAGTACGGCACTCCCGCCTCCGACTCCTCCCTCCCTCCATCGTCCTCCATGTCCACCTCGGCATAATCCTCGGCAGCCGTACTCTCATACTCCTGAGAGACCGCCGAGGATACACCAGAGGCTGAACCCGAAAGACCATAAAGGTCAAGAGGTGCCAGAAGCAACGAGTTGCCCAGCCGGGCAGAACTCGCCCCAAGTCGCCGAGGCGCCCGAGAGGAACCTGCCGCGACAGGCCTCCCGGGCAACCCAGACTGGCTGCCAGGCGCCGAGGTGTCCCCGAGCTGGGCAGTGCTGAGGCGACTGCCAGTCAGGGCACCAGGCGAAGCCAGGGGCAACCCTGTATCGCCGGCGCCAGCCACCTGTGACGGACCTACGCCCGAAGCGAGGTTGCCACTAGGTGCCGAGGGCGCGCTATCTCCACGGCCTAAGCCGGGATCAAGCTGCCCAGGGGGAGGCGCGTTCCCAGAGCCAACTCCGGGCGCAGCCAACCCCCAGATCCACCCCCACCCCCACGACCGCACGGTGAGCTCCTTACGGAATCCATCCAACGCCGTATCGATGAGAGATTTCACTGACGCCATCTGTTCCTGGAAGAAAGTGGTTAGTGATTCAACGGGCACAACTGGTGCCGACACAACAGGGGGTGGGTAGAGACAGGAGCAGGTTGAGGTTTGGTATTAGATGCCTCCTTGGAACCTTTAGATCTTTTGGGAGCCGGCTCCGTATCGGAAGCGGCTCCCGTAGACCCCTTTTTTTGTGTGAACGCTTGGACGGGGGATCCTGTGCCCAGATATCACCCCCCGCCCGAATCAGGTTGATCCACTCGTCGTGCTCGAATCGTTTGAGGCGTAAAAGTGGCACATGCCACACACCCCTCTTCCTCATGCTCAGTTTTGGTGAGGCAACGTAAGCACACCTCGTGTGTGTCCCTGACGGGGAATGGCCGCGAGGCACGAAGTACAGGATTTAAACTGCAACAAGTAAACAACCTGTGCAGCAATCAACCCCGTACACACAGACATATATGACATGTAACCACATATACGTAAAAATTACTAACACCACCTGTAACATTGAAAAACCACACGGGAAACCAATGAACAGTGATGCTAGCGAAGGGACCTGGCCGCCATCTTGGCACGCACCCGGCGAGCCGACCGTGACAGGTACCAAGTTACAACTAAAAATTATGAATGAAAAAGTTCAGGATAAGCCTTCAAATCGCCCATGCAGGGAAAAAAGAGAACCATACATACAGTTGCTGTTTCTGACCCACTCATAATTCTCGCCGGGAAAAGAAAACTTTCTTGTAATGGACCCACGTCTATGTCGGGAAACGACAGCATGGAAAGTGAGGTACGAGGTTACGGTCTAGAGTTACCTGCTCTTGGCTGTAGGGGGGGCCAGAGGGCCCTGTAAGGGTGGTCTCACAAGACAAAACGTAGTTTTTGTTTTGTAAATATTTTATTCAAATATTGTTACAACTGTCGTAGGGATTTTAAATGGACATTTAAATGCTTATAAGTACCCCAAGGAGGAATATATAAAAAAGAATCACAACGTTGTAAAATTACTCACTTATCTGGAAATCCGGTTTCCGTAACCGGACGGTCATTTTCACATACAAAAAGCTAAATTATATGCATTTTTTCTCTCGTATATCCGGATGGCTGAGCACCAGTCAGTATGTTTACACACGCATTTTACCGAGTAGCCTTGAGTGCCCTAACCTAAAAGAAGCGTGAGAGGATCATGAAAAGATTAACTACCTGTAATTAGCAAGGGGACAGGTACCCCTTAGGTACAGGAACAATGCAAATGCGTGGATGACATCAGAACTGTTTCGTGATTGGTTGCTAGCATTTGACAGACAGATGCATGTACAGGTATGTTCGCACATGTTATTGACTTGACTACTTTATTTGACAAGATGTGATTTTATGTATGCACTGTTATTTGTTGATGTCTTATCAATAAAGATTACGTCTGGGGTCTATTATGTTCATTTCTTTGTATGTCCTTTTACATATGGTCCGTGGTTCAGATATCCGGAAATGTGTTTATCCGGACAATTTCAAGAAAAACACAAGTGTCCAGATAAACAGGGCACAACTGTATATATATATATACTCAGCTTCAGGGTATAGCACAGCATGACACTTTAATGTGGGAAGAAACCCAAAGTGATGCAGTTCTCAGATGTTTTTACCTTTGGTTAAATCCACAAACATGGGCTTAGTGCTGACAAACCTATAAACTTACTGTTGGAGAGCACCCAAAGTGTCTCCTTGACGATGTGCCTGTGTGGGGTGATGATGAACTTACTGGTCATGTTGGAGAGCACCCACAGTGTCTCCTTGACGATGTGCCTGTATGGGGAAACGAGGAACTTACTGGTCATGTTGGAGAGCACCCACAGTGTCTCCTTGACGATGTGCCTGTGTGGGGAGACGAGGAACTTACTGGTCATGTTGGAGTTACTGGTCATGTTGGAGAGCACCCACCGTGTCTCCTTGACGATGTGCCTGTGTGGGGAGACGAGGAACTTACTGGTCATGTTGGAGAGCACCCACAGTGTCTCCTTAATGATGTGTCTGTGTGGGGTGAAGAGGAACTTACTGGTCATGTTGGAGAGCACCCAAAGTGTCTCCTTGACGATGTGCCTGTGTGGGGAGACGAGGAACTTACTGGTCATGTTGGAGAGCACCCACAGTGTCTCCTTGACGATGTGCCTGTGTGGGGAGACGAGGAACTTACTGGTCATGTTGGAGTTACTGGTCATGTTGGAGAGCACCCACCGTGTCTCCTTGACGATGTGCCTGTGTGGGGAGACGAGGAACTTACTGGTCATGTTGGAGAGCACCCACAGTGTCTCCTTAATGATGTGTCTGTGTGGGGTGAAGAGGAACTTACTGGTCATGTTGGAGAGCACCCAAAGTGTCTCCTTGACGATGTGCCTGTGTGGGGAGACGAGGAACTTACTGGTCATGTTGGAGAGCACCCACAGTGTCTCCTTTACAATGTGCCTGTGTGGGGAAACGAGGAACTTACTGGTCATGTTGGAGAGCACCCACAGTGTCTCCTTGACGATGTGCCTGTATGGGGAAACGAGGAACTTCTCAAAGACAGATAGCAGGTTGGGGTTCTCCAGCGCCAGCTGAGTGTACTCGTCAGGGCCACTGCAGATGTTTCCCAGTGTCCGCAGCAGGGGGGTCATGGCCTGTAAACGAGGTGAATGTGTCATTGCCCGTAAACAAGATGAATGTGTCGTGGCCTGTAAACAACGTGAATGTGTCATGGCCTGTAAACAAGGTGCATGTGGCCTGGCCCGTAAACAGGATGATTGTGTCGTGGCCTGTAAACAAGGTGAATGTGTCATGGCCCGTAAACAAGGTGAATGTGTCATGGATTGTAAACAAGGTGAATGTGTCATGGCCCGTAAACAAGGTGAATGTGTCATGGTCCGTAAACAAGGTGAATGTGTCATGGATTGTAAACAAGGTGAATGTGTCATGGATTGTAAACAAGGTGAATGTGTCATGGATTGTAAACAAGGTGAATGTGTCATGGATTGTAAACAAGGTGAATGTGTCATGGATTGTAAACAAGGTGAATGTGTCATGGATTGTAAACAAGGTGAATGTGTCGTGGCCTGTAAACAAGGTGAATGTGTCATGGATTGTAAACAAGGTGAATGTGTCATGGATTGTAAACAAGGTGAATGTGTCATGGCCTGTAAACAAGGTGAATGTGTCGTGGCCTGTAAACAAGGTGAATGTGTCATGGATTGTAAACAAGGTGAATGTGTCATGGCCCGTAAACAAGGTGAATGTGTCGTGGCCTGTAAACAAGGTGAATGTGTCATGGCCCGTAAAAAAGGTGAATGTGTCATGGCCCGTAAACAAGGTGAATGTGTCATGGATTGTAAACAAGGTGAATGTGTCATGGATTGTAAACAAGGTGAATGTGTCATGGATTGTAAACAAGGTGAATGTGTCATGGATTGTAAACAAGGTGAATGTGTCATGGATTGTAAACAAGGTGAATGTGTCATGGCCCGTAAACAAGGTGAATGTGTTGTGGGCCCGTAAACAAGGTGAATGTGTCATGGATTGTAAACAAGGTGAATGTGTCATGGATTGTAAACAAGGTGAATGTGTCATTGCCCGTAAACAAGATGAATGTGTCGTGGCCTGTAAACAACGTGAATGTGTCATGGCCTGTAAACAAGGTGCATGTGGCCTGGCCCGTAAACAGGATGATTGTGTCGTGGCCTGTAAACAAGGTGAATGTGTCATGGCCCGTAAACAAGGTGAATGTGTCATGGATTGTAAACAAGGTGAATGTGTCATGGCCCGTAAACAAGGTGAATGTGTCATGGTCCGTAAACAAGGTGAATGTGTCATGGATTGTAAACAAGGTGAATGTGTCATGGATTGTAAACAAGGTGAATGTGTCATGGATTGTAAACAAGGTGAATGTGTCATGGATTGTAAACAAGGTGAATGTGTCATGGATTGTAAACAAGGTGAATGTGTCATGGATTGTAAACAAGGTGAATGTGTCGTGGCCTGTAAACAAGGTGAATGTGTCATGGATTGTAAACAAGGTGAATGTGTCATGGATTGTAAACAAGGTGAATGTGTCATGGCCTGTAAACAAGGTGAATGTGTCGTGGCCTGTAAACAAGGTGAATGTGTCATGGATTGTAAACAAGGTGAATGTGTCATGGCCCGTAAACACAAGGTGAATGTGTATTGGTGGCCTGTAAACAAGGTGAATGTGTCATGGCCCGTAAAAAAGGTGAATGTGTCATGGCCCGTAAACAAGGTGAATGTGTCATGGATTGTAAACAAGGTGAATGTGTCATGGATTGTAAACAAGGTGAATGTGTCATGGATTGTAAACAAGGTGAATGTGTCATGGATTGTAAACAAGGTGAATGTGTCATGGATTGTAAACAAGGTGAATGTGTCATGGCCCGTAAACAAGGTGAATGTGTTGTGGGCCCGTAAACAAGGTGAATGTGTCATGGATTGTAAACAAGGTGAATGTGTCATGGATTGTAAACAAGGTGAATGTGTCGTGGATTGTAAACAAGGTGAATGTGTCATGGCCCGTAAACAAGGTGAACGTGTCATGAATTGTAAACAAGGTGAATGTGTCATGGCCCGTAAACAAGGTGAATGTGTTGTGGGCCCGTAAACAAGGTGAATGTGTCCTGGATTGTAAACAAGGTGAATGTGTCCTGGATTGTAAACAAGGTGAATGTGTCCTGGATTGTAAACAAGGTGAATGTGTCATGGATTGTAAACAAGGTGAATGTGTCATGGCCTGTAAACAAGGTGCATGTGGCCTGGCCCGTAAACAGGATGATTGTGTCGTGGCCTGTAAACAAGGTGAATGTGTCATGGCCCGTAAACAAGGTGAACGTGTCATGAATTGTAAACAAGGTGAATGTGTCATGGCCCGTAAACAAGGTGAATGTGTTGTGGGCCCGTAAACAAGGTGAATGTGTCCTGGATTGTAAACAAGGTGAATGTGTCCTGGATTGTAAACAAGGTGAATGTGTCCTGGATTGTAAACAAGGTGAATGTGTCATGGATTGTAAACAAGGTGAATGTGTCATGGATTGTAAACAAGGTGAATGTGTCATGGATGGTAAACAAGGTGAATGTGTCATGGCCTGTAAACAAGGTGAATGTGTCATGGATTGTAAACAAGGTGAATGTGTAATGGATTGTAAACAAGGTGAATGTGTCATGGCCTGTAAACAAGGTGAATGTGTCATTGCCCGTAAACAAGGTAAACGTGTCATGGCCCGTAAACAAGGTGAATGTGTTGTGGGCCCGTAAACAAGATTAATGTGTCATGGATTGTAAACAAGGTGAATGTGTCAAGGATTGTAAACAAGGTGAATGTGTCATGGATTGTAAACAAGGTGAATGTGTCATGGCCTGTAAACAAGGTGAATGTGTCATGGATTGTAAACAAGGTGAATGTGTCATGGCCCGTAAACAAGGTGAATGTGTCATGGATTGTAAACAAGGTGAATGTGTCATGGCCCGTAAACAAGGTGAATTTGTTGTGGGCCCGTAAACAAGGTGAATGTGTCATGGATTGTAAACAAGGTGAATGTGTCATGGATTGTAAACAAGGTGAATGTGTCATGGATTGTAAACAAGGTGAATGTGTCATGGATTGTAAACAAGGTGAATGTGTCGTGGATTGTAAACAAGGTGAATGTGTCCTGGATTGTAAACAAGGTGAATGTGTCGTGGATTGTAAACCAGGTGAATGTGTTGTGGGCCCGTAAACAAGGTGAATGTGTCATGGATTGTAAACAAGGTGAATGTGTAATGGATTGTAAACAAGGTGAATGTGTCATGGCCCGTAAACAAGGTGAATGTGTCATGGATTGTAAACAAGGTGAATGTGTCAAGGATTGTAAACAAGGTGAATGTGTTGTGGATTGTAAACAAGGTGAATGTGTCATGGATTGTAAACACCTTCCTGTGCATCATGTAACAGTTTGTTGAGGTATTCCACCCACCTGTGCATCCTGACGAGGCTCATGTAACAGCTTGTTGAGATATTCCACCACCTGGACCAGACAGCCTTGGGACACAATATCTGCTGTGTGTTCTCCGCTACAAAACAGAAATGACTTTTCAAACAATTCTGATGTGGTGCAGGTTTGAACAACACTAACAAGTTTCTTTCATTGTTTCTCGAGTGTGTGAGAGCTGTAAGGAAGCTGCACTTTAAAGCATTCATCTCAATTCATCTGGTGATCTTCAGTGACGTGATCTTAAGTCAATCTGTAACTAATCTCTGTAATTACATATTTCACTACCCCTCCCAGATTACCTGTGAGCATGGACGCCTGTTTACCTGGCAGTGAGATATGTCAGCATCCACGCCAGCTCGGAGAGGAGTCTGTGGTTGTCTGTCCCCTCCTTCAGTCTCAGAGACAGGGGGTGGATGACACCACACTTCACAATCTCCCTGCAACATACATTCACATCTAGATGAAGCCAACTTTAAGTCATCCTCGATAATCTTCAGGGTATATGTTGCGATAACTCTCCGCTATACCCTGGATGCATCTATGGCTCGGCCCGATGATTTTATTACCTCCCTTGGTTGGGTTTTTATCCAATCAGTTGTCTACACTGGGAAGATGACCATACCAATCACAAATCACTTTCATTTTTAAATTTTCTAACCGAATAAACTTATCTAACCGAATAATATATTGTTGCAGATACTCTGAAAGAAGGAGTTCTTGCAAATATTTTTTAAAGGTTTCAGACCTGTCAATTTGTCTGTATGTTTTCCCCCCAAATCTGAGTCGAACTGCAAACAAACTTTAGATGCGGCGACCACTATTTTTGTTGACACTGGCAAGCTCGGTTGTAATGGCGGCATATCTGATTGGCTACTGTGAGAATGCAGAGACAGCCAAGGAAGGTAATAAAATCATCGGGCTAAGCAGTAGATGCATCCAGGGTATAGTATTATGACATAGTGTAATGGTATTCATATTGAACAATACAAACAAATATATACAAAGGTAAAAAGTATGACCAAAATTTCCAGTTGTTTTCTTCTACTTGTATGCAGAGATGTCAAGCCACTGTTCCCATGGTTACCTGGTGATGTCAGCAGATTCCCGAGCGAGGTTGGACAAGGCAAAAGCTGCACACTGCACCACATCAGGAGTTGGAGACTGTGGACCAGAAGGGCAGGTTGGTTTACACCAGTATAACTTATGGGTAAACAGTTTTTTAGTTCAGACTTTTTTGCTCTAAGTTATTTACCGATTATTGACCTTTATGATCTATTGAGAGCAAGCCCTATGTGCCTCTGTAAATGCTTTGCAGCAATTTGTATTGATTTGAACAACTAGTTAATGATATAACACAACTGTACATTGTTGAACATTTCATTGTTGGTTGTTGGTTTAACACCAATTCTTTTGTGTATAGGTATCTGGGTAAATTTGATTTAGTTTGGAAGGCGACACATAACGATATGTATCGCAACACCAAAGGTCTCACTTCATCCCTGTTAATGTATACAAGTCAGTTCTGTGCTGTAGTACTTGGCCCTTGCTTGACAAAGGTGTAAGAACCCATATGAAAGTGCTGCATCATAATAAAGACGTTGACATCCATAAAGTATCATACCTTTTCATATTATTCCTCAACTTCTAAAATGCCAATCAAACAGACTACCTGTTGGAGAACGACTACCAAGATCCCCTGAAGCTGGACAGGACATAACCTAAGATCTGCATCCATTCTGAGGTCCCGTGAGGACACGACACGACCTAAGATCTGCATCCATTCTGAGGTGACGTGAAGAGGATACAGTATACTACTTGTGGTGAGCGCTGCACCACTTACTTAACACTGGGTGTTCCAGTAACAAATACAACATTACTTCATGACACGTCTTATGGATAACAAGCTCTTTTCATTCTTTATACAAAGTTTCAGAGCTAAATGTTGCTCCTTCATTAGGTGAACTGATCCATAAACTGTGCCGTATTCGTGTTCATCCAACGTCTTATGCCTTTCAGGAACTTCAAACACAACGTTAACTCTCAAGAGCCACCATTCTCTCTTCCTAGCTTGAGAACCAATCCGTGTTTCAGTTTTTACTGATGGACCAGTTGAAATACTTGATTTATGGATCTTTCAATCGGTCTTCAGTTATTTTCCTTACAAACTCTAGAAATCAAATTTACCCTACTCACTCACAAGGGACATTATGCCCAGAGGAGACTACTCTGTAGCAGAAATCACTCAGTTGTAATGTAAAGGGTTTCTCAGTTTCACATTGGAGAGACATTGTGAATTGTCACTGATTCATAATGAAAACTCAGATCCACCTATCACATACAGCCACCACCCACCTCTATGAGCTTGACCAGCGGTAGTACACATCCCTGTGCCTGGAGGATCTCCCTGATCTGCTTGCTGTCCCCAGCCAGGTTCCCCAAAGCCCAAGCACACTGGTCCTGCAACCAGCCAGTTACTGCAGAGTCAACAACATTCTAGCCAGTTCGCCTTACCTAACTGACTGTATAGCAACCAGTGGTTAATTGCATGAGCCACAATCCAAGTGATCAGGTGTGATGTCACCCAGTCCACAAAATGTAGGAATATAATTATTAACTAACATGACTTCAGAGTGAATCATTATTAGAGCATCCTGTCTTATAAGATCTTGAAATGTTTTTGTGATAACAGGCATGTCACTGTAGCTATAGGCTCAGATTGTAGCTACTGCGTCAAATCTCAATGGTTGGTATCTCTGTAGCAATACCTGCTTAGGTAGGTGGTGATGACATGTTTAAATTCTGTGCTGGTTGAAACTGAGAACAAACATATGACCATATTATTCCTCTAATATTCACCTACATGTACATGAATGTTGAACAAAGAAAATAAACCAAAATGTTTGTGCATGGAAGATGCAGTCTGTTGCTATGCAACCTGCAAATGGCTGCCAAGTCTTACAGTCAGGAGATGGTTGCTGCTGCCCAGGTAGGTGATGAGATATGGTGCAGCTGTTTTGGTGACAGCCATGGCGTGATCATGCGTGCCGGCAGCGATGTTGGTGAGACACCAGGCGGACTCGAGTTGGAGGTCAGCATCACTTCCTGTCAGGAGCCCTACCAGACACTGTAGGGAGTTCTCTATCCTGGAACATACAAGCAGTATTAGTACTGATGTCTGAGACCCACCAGACACTGTAGGGAGTTCTCTATTCCGGAACATACAAGCAGTGTTAGTACTGATGTCTGAGACCCACCAGACACTGTAGGGAGTTCTCTATCCTGGAACATACAAGCAGTATTAGTACTGATGTCTGAGACCCACCAGACACTGTAGGGAGTTCTCTATCCCGGAACATACCAGCAGTACTAGTACTGATGTCTGAGACCTACCAGACACTGTAGGGAGTTCTCTATTCCGGAACTTTCAAGCAGTGTTAGTACTGATGTCTGAGACCCACCAGACACTGTAGGGAGTTCTCTATCCCGGAACATACAAGCAGTATTAGTACTGATGTCTGAGACCCACCAGACACTGTAGGGAGTTCTCTATCCCGGAACATACAAGCAGTATTAGTACTGATGTCTGAGACCTACCAGACACTGTAGGGAGTTCTCTATCCTAGAACATACAAGCAGTATTAGTACTGATGACTGAGACCCACCAGACACTGTAGGGAGTTCTCTATCCCGGAACATACCAGCAGTACTAGTACTGATGTCTGAGACCTACCAGACACTGTAGGGAGTTCTCTATCCTGGAACATACAAGCAGTATTAGTACTGATGTCTGAGACCTACCAGACACTGTAGGGAGTTCTCTATCCCGGAACATACAAGCAGTATTAGTACTGATGTCTGAGACCCATCAGACACTGTAGGGAGTTCTCTATCCTGGAACATACAAGCAGTATTAGTACTGATGTCTGAGACCCACCAGACACTGTAGGGAGTTCTCTATCCCGGAACATACAAGCAGTATTAGTACTGATGTCTGAGACCCATCAGACACTGTAGGGAGTTCTCTATCCTGGAACATACAAGCAGTATTAGTACTGATGTCTGAGACCTACCAGACACTGTAGGGAGTTCTCTATCCCGGAACATACAAGCAGTATTAGTACTGATGTCTGAGACCCATCAGACACTGTAGGGAGTTCTCTATCCTGGAACATACAAGCAGTATTAGTACTGATGTCTGAGACCCATCAGACACTGTAGGGAGTTCTCTATCCCGGAACATACAAGCAGTATTAGTACTGATGTCTGAGACCCACCAGACACTGTAGGGAGTTCTCTATTCAGAAACATACAATCAGTGTTAGTACTGATGACTGAGACCCACCAGACACTGTAGGGAGTTCTCTATCCCGGAACATACAAGCAGTATTAGTACTGATGTGTGAGACCCACCAGACACTGTAGGGAGTTCTCTATCCTGGAACATACAAGCAGTATTAGTACTGATGTCTGAGACCCACCAGACACTGTAGGGAGTTCTCTATCCTGGAACAGTGAGGCAGTATTAGTACTGATGTCTGAGACCCACCAGACACTGTAGGGAGTTCTCTATCCTGGAACATACAAGCAGTATTAGTACTGATGTCTGAGAGCCACTAGACACTGTAGGGAGTTCTCTATCCTGGAACATACAAGCAGTATTAGTACTGATGTCTGAGACCCACCAGACACTGTAGGGAGTTCTCTATCCTGGAACATACAAGCAGTATTAGTACTGATGTCTGAGACCCACCAGGCACTGTAGGGAGTTCTCTATCCTGGAACATACAAGCAGTATTAGTACTGATGTCTGAGACCCACCAGACACTGTAGGGAGTTCTCTATCCCGGAACATACAAACAGTATTAGTACTGATGTCTGAGACCCACCAGACACTGTAGGGAGTTCTCTATCCTGGAACATACAAGCAGTATTAGTACTGATGTCTGAGACCCACCAGGCACTGTAGGGAGTTCTCTATCCTGGAACATACAAGCAGTATTAGTACTGATGTCTGAGACCCATCAGACACTGTAGGGAGTTCTCTATCCCGGAACATACAAGCAGTATTAGTACTGATGTCTGAGACCCACCAGACACTGTAGGGAGTTCTCTATCCTGGACCATACCAGCAGTATTAGTACTGATGTCTGAGACCTACCAGACACTGTAGGGAGTTCTCTATCCTAGAACATACAAGCAGTATTAGTACTGATGTCTGAGACCCACCAGGCACTGTAGGGAGTTCTCTATCCCGGAACATACAAGCAGTATTAGTACTGATGTCTGAGACCTACCAGACACTGTAGGGAGTTCTCTATCCTAGAACATACAAGCAGTATTAGTACTGATGTCTGAGACCCACCAGGCACTGTAGGGAGTTCTCTATCCCGGAACATACAAGCAGTATTAGTACTGATGTCTGAGACCTACCAGACACTGTAGGGAGTTCTCTATCCTAGAACATACAAGCAGTATTAGTACTGATGTCTGAGACCCACCAGACACTGTAGGGAGTTCTCTATCACGGAACATACAAGCAGTATTAGTACTTATAAGTACAATGTCTAGGAGTGGTGGGCAGCTACTTTAGGTGTTATGTCGTTCACATAAGGCTTGTAGTGAACTTGTAGTAGTGAATGTGTGGAGGGTATAGGTAAACATAGATAAAACACAGGATCACCTGGGGTGCCTCCAGTAATTTAGGGGCAGAGGTCAGTGTTTCTACATATTTACCCGAGAAACACATCAATGTATGCTGATCCCTGAGCAAAGGACCTCCGGAGGGTCTGCAGACTCCTGTGTCGATTATCCCCTTTCTTCTGGAGGTCCTTCGTGGCCTCAATCACCTGGCACAGAAGAGAGAAGACTGAGAAACTCCAAAATAATTGAGTGGTAAAACATGTTAACTCATTAAACCCGAGAGACGCATATATGGGGCAAATTAATCAGCTCCTCACAGCGAGTGACGTGTTTATGAGGCATGTAATTGGCAGTTTCTCACAGCGAGAGCCACATATATTCGTCAACAGAAAGCACCTCTTATTCAGCTCCCTGGGAGTATACATGTGTGTCGTACTTTTAAAAATTGCACTGTACCTATTGTTTCAACCAATTAGTAGTACTGAGCAAATATTAGCTTTTCTTACAAGAGAATTGACCTTTAGTGTCAATCAGAAGAAGTATTTAAAGTATTTTGATAGCAATTGCTAATCATTATCACAGGCTTATACAGCGTTTGGCAAATGAACACATGTCGGCGAGAAAGGGGATCATGATGTTTATACACAGGTAAGTGTCTGGACCTCTTCATTGGGAATGGGTACTAAACTACTTCTTATGCACATTGATTGAATTAGATGTAATGGTTTAGAGGTTACTGAAGATAATATTTTCTTCAACTTCCTAATAAATAGGAAACAATATACAAAATTCAAACACAATATAATAGTTTGAATTTACTTTTTAGGTATTATTACGTTGTCATGTTTCATATAATGAAACATAATGTATAAACACAAATAATTATACATCCAAGCTCGAATAGATTAGACATAATTTAACTTACTAATTTAAAGTTTACTGAATTGTAACTAGTTATTTTCCATAATCTAAAGTTGATAATGTTACCTAATCGAATATAAAGTCATAACTCGCGCCTTTGCATTGAATATATATACATGTCAGTGTTATAACAACAATGAAATGTTTTACTACGTTTGTTACAAAACACAGTTAAAAATTCTTACACATAGACAGAAGTAATATCATAAGTTATTACATGTAAACCATACAAACGTATTTCAAGCATTGTTGTTCAAGCTGTTGAAAGTTGCATGTTGATTTGAATGGTCAGTTTTCTATGTAATTTACATGAGCATTGTGTAAAACATTTGTATTTGATCTCAGTAATTATCACATCCGGTGTAATTATCACGTGTATCTGTATCAATGAACTCAGTCTCTATTGATCCATCGTCAATAAAAGCTGGATAGTATATCAGTTACGGTATCGATACACATGGCGTATAATCATTCAATCAGATAACAGTAATGAGATAATTGAACACCTCTTTCGACCTTGAAATAATGGTTAGGTCTCTGAATGCCTACAGTGACAAATGCCTACAGGCAATAATGGGGTCCTCCCATTACGCAGACAGCCAGTTCGCAGACACCTTAAAACAACAACATTTACGGTTCAGTGAACAGATTATCTACTACCTGATACCTACAAATTATAATGGAATAGTCCAAATAAAAACACAGGAACAAACTGAAGCTATATTATTTATTTTAAAAGATCGAAGAAAATACAGTAATTTGAATTTTTATTGCTGCAATATAAAAACAGTTTATTTTTATAAACATTTCGGTTTAACCTTCTAGTCTAACAGGAGTTGGCATCATCATATTGAAAACATTGCTTAGCTATTAGAAATTGCGACACTGTTCTATCATATAAATCAAATAAAGAGAAATGTGAACCTAAATATTATTCATATGGAATAAAGACTGACTGACTGACTGAGTTTGGTTTTACGCCGCTTTTAGCAATATTCCAGATACATCACGGCGGGGAACACCAGAAATGGGCTTCACACATTGTACCCATGTGGGGATTCGAACCCGGGTCTTAGGTATGACGAGTCAACGCTTTAACCACTAGGCTACCCCACCGCCCCAATGGAATAAAGAAGTTATATGTATAGTTATATGTTATATTGTATCCTACATGGCAATGCAGGTGTCTCATTTACTGCAAATCAGAATGTTTTCAAATATGTACATATCTCTATCTCTCCAACAAAACGTTTTCTCAGTTAACTTCTGTTGTACATATGCTATTATTGGGAGGGGTCTTTTCTATCAATAAACACAATCAAACCTCTCAGTGACAAACCTGTTTTTATATTTAAAAGTAATTGATAGTAAAATCAATTTTGAGAAGAGAAATCATTTATCATTTAATCACAACAAAGTTCTATTTACCCACAATCAAACTTCTCAGTAACGAACCTGTTTCAGGCTCACCCTGCTCTACTCACTAGACAGTGGGCTGCTCCATTATACCCGTAGGTGTTACCCTAATTAACATTCTAGTTCAGTGTCTGTCAATTGGGTGTCTGTCAAATGGGTGTCTGTCAATTGGGAGATAACCGCAATAATAGCTATTGAGTATGTTGTTTTAGGTGAGCAGCAGTGATATGCTTCCCTGCACACAAGTGGTCACTTCCACCCTAATGAGTTTAACCTGTTTACACTATGAAAACGTCCTAGAGATTATCTGATCATATCAGCACAAGCAGTGCCTTATGTATCCTGTTTGCTTGTTTTCAATACAATTTGTCTATCTTTCTCAACAGGAACTACAGATGTACAAGCAAGGCTCCCTTGGACTTTCTGTGCTGTTGGTCGACTAGTGAAGATGGAGTAAAACAAATTCTCAGACTTTTTTGCCAGTCAAAATATGCATAAGATGATGTAAAGATATTTGACCCTGTCAGATGTAAAGATATGAATTCAATTATTGTTCCATTTCACAAATATATGAAAACCCCCAACATTTTTTTCATTGTGTAGGCATTTGTCCACCTTGCCTGTTGGAATGTTCCATTTATGTAATGGGGAGAAGATACTGCTGCTTGAAATCACTGGTGCATTACTTTGTTTATTCTACACTGTAGGCATTTGTCACTGTAGGCATTTTGGAGACTACGCCGAAATAACAGCCTGTGGTAGAAGGCATATGTAGTTACGTCCTTGTTGAAAGGTTTGTCCCATGACAAGTGTAAAAGAAACAGATGCGCTGTTATATCATTGGACAATTTGCTTTGTGGAGTCACGCCCCTCTCTGTAATATTTATGCATGCATGCACATCTGTAATTTTAGGAACCTCGTTTGCTTTCAGTATAAATATAGGCACGCCCATCTTCATAAATATTGGGGGGGTGGGGGTGGTTGGGTGTTCAACTGCAAGTTTATACACTATAATAATTCAGTATAGTATCACTTCGTGAATTCTGTAATACATGTACTTTAGTTTGGATATTGATTTGTATCAAGGTGAAGATTATATTTACACGTACAGCAAACCATTATGTTTTATGTACTAGTTGTGTGTGTAAAATGTATATGAAAATAAATACTATCTCTACTCAATGGTTGGATTTCAATGGCTTTGTTTTACTTATTGAAAAACACTAAAATGTGTTTTCGATCTCTGAGGACAAATAAACTCGCCAAACTTCCTATCTACTCCTGTCCTATGTGTATATTTCATACATCGTTACCAGTGTGTATGTTTACAATACACAAACTGCTACATCATAGCTTGAGTTGATAAAGCCGAAACCCAGCATATCAACTGGTCAGCGATGTAGACAATAATCAATCTCTATCCAAGCTGTTGAGTGACCAAACATGCTCTTCAGAAATTTCGCCCACGCCCCATCACCTGTCCTTTCCTCTGTGACAGGTATCTCATGATATGATTGGTCACAGATAACAAATGACCAGCCACTATATTGAACAGTTGAGATACCGAACGTTCTATTCGGGAAATTTGAGGACGCCCTATCACGTAACTCTTTGTTTTATGTCTATGCAAGGAATATGTAGTATACATTTTTTTATGTATGTTTGTATGGTCACGTATGTTTTCTGCATCAAATCTAGATGAAACAAAGTGCCAAGCTATGAATGTGCTCTATGTTACTTTCCTTAAAATAATCCGTATACACTAGAAATGTATCGGCAAAAACGCTATTTCGCCAAAGATTATAAAGTATGTAAGTAAATTCTTCTTTACAGTATGTCATTGTCATAGATGTTTTGTAAAATTAAACCCACACACTGATATGAGAGAGAATTTGTTTATGTGTGTCTCATCTCTTACATACAAACAATACATGCATGTTGTGATAGAATATACATGTACAAGCCGCCAAATGTCTACAAGAGAAACTTGCAATAATATTACATAAAACGTTGCAATACATGATATGTATTCAAACCTGCTTTCTTTCAACATATATCTTTATGACACAATTAAACAATCAGGACAGTTTCCTGTCATCCCCGAAACCTGCCAGGGAAAGCAGGTGTGATTAGCACTAATTAGTCTCGCCACAGGGAGCTGGGCAATCAGAGAGGGTTTCCAGGTGTTGAGTAGTGAAGTGGCTCTCGGGCTTAATGAGTTATCAGCTGATAGATATTGTTTAAATCAATGAATTGAGTGAATTTATACGTTGTAGATACATGTATATCATACACAACTTTATCTAGGATGCTTAACTATATATTCTTGACAGGCTAATGAAGAAAGAAATATTTTGTACAAAACTGGGATGATTTTAAGTCCACAAATTCCTACATTTGGATGCTTTACACCACTGCATCTTATACTTCTATTGTTGGGTTCTGATGTCACCTCAGCAAAGCCTTACCATCAAACATAACAATATTAACATGTAATCCTAAATATAACGTGTTACATTTGATCACTTTCTAAATGGCATTGTGCATTCAATTTCATTGTATAAACATCATTCACACCACAATGGAAAAATCTTAATTTTGAGCATATATTTCTTAGGAGCAAATCCTGCAGACATGTCGATGCATATCAACCTGTCAGCAGATCAAGGAAAACCCTAACAATAACAGTACGTCTTCGAGTCTGTAGATGATGTCAATGAATAAATATTGCTTAATGCTGCATCAGCATTTTGCAGCTATTTTGCAGCAACTTGATGAAACATGAAAATGTTTCAAAACAGGAACTCCTTTGTGATCATTTCAAAGATGAAATATAACATCACCATAATTATTCAAGGGTTATATTCTTCCCCACACGACTGGTCTTCAATGACGTACCTGTTCATTGGAGATTTCTGGATATTCTGCAGAACATCGACGGAATCGCTTGGAATTCAGCAACTGCTGTCTTTTGTCTTTTCTCACCACTGTAACACAACATGGAAGAGGTAAAGTGCAGGTACAGATCGGGAACTACCACAGCAATCACTTGTTAACACAACATGGAAGAGGTAAAGTGCAGGCACAGATTGGGAACTACCACAGCAATCACTTGTTAACACAACATGGAGGAGGTAAAGTGCAGGTACAGATCGGGAACTACCACAGCAATCACTTGTTAACACAACATGGAGGAGGTAAAGTGCAGGTACAGATCGGGAACTACCACAGCAATCACTTGTTAACACAACATGGAGGAGGTAAAGTGCAGGTAACTACCACAGCAGATCAGGAGGACCACTACCACAGCAATCACTTGTTAACACAACATGGAGGAGGTAAAGTGCAGGTACAGATCAGGAACTACCACAGCAATCACTTGTTAACACAACATGGAGGAGGTAAAGTGCAGGTACAGATCAGGGAACTACCACAGCAATCACTTGTTAACACAACATGGAGGAGGTAAAGTGCAGGTACAGATCAGGAACTACCACAGCAATCACTTGTTAACACAACATGGAGGAGGTAAAGTGCAGGTACAGATCGGGGGAACTACCACAGCAATCACCACCACAGCAATCACTTGTTAACACAACATGGAGGAGGTAAAGTGCAGGTACAGATCAGGAACTACCACAATCACTTGCACATCATGGAGGAGGTAAAGTGCAGGTACAGATCGGAACTACCACAGCAATCACTTAACACAACATGGAGGAGGTAAAGTGCAGGTACAGATCGGGAACCACCACAGCAATCACTTGTTAACACAACATGGAGGAGGTAAAGTGCAGGTACAGGGGAACTACAGCAATCACTTGTTAACACAACAACTACCACAGCAATCACTTGTTAACACAACATGGAGGAGGTAAAGTGCAGGTACAGATCGGGAACTACCACAGCAATCACTTGGACCACAGCAATCACTTGTTAACACAACATGGAGGAGGTAAAGTGCAGGTACAGATCGGGAACTACCACAGCAATCACTTGTTAACACAACATGGAGGAGGTAAAGTGCAGGTACAGATCGGGAACTACCACAGCAATCACTTGTTAACACAACATGGAGGAGGTAAAGTGCAGGTACAGATCGGGAACCACCACAGCAATCACTTGTTAACACAACATGGAGGAGGTAAAGTGCAGGTACAGATCGAACTACCACACAGCAATCACTTGTTAACACAACATGGAGGAGGTAAAGTGCAGGTACAGATCAGGAACTACCACAGCAATCACTTGTTAACACAACATGGAGGAGGTAAAGTGCAGGTACAGATCAGGAACTACCACAGCAATCACTTGTTAACACAACATGGAGGAGGTAAAGTGCAGGTACAGATCGGGAACTACCACAGCAATCACTTGTTAACACAACATTGTTAACAGCAATCACTTGTTAACACAACATGGAGGAGGTAAAGTGCAGGTACAGATCGGGAACTACCACAGCAATCACTTGTTAACACAACATGGAGGAGGTAAAGTGCAGGTACAGATCAGGAACTACCACAGCAATCACTTGTTAACACAACATGGAGGAGGTAAAGTGCAGGTACAGATCGGGAACCACCACAGCAATCAGTTGTTAACACAACATGGAGGAGGTAAAGTGCAGGTACAGATCGGGAACCACCAGGGCAATCAGTTGTTAACACAACATGGAGGATGTAAAGTGCAGGCACAGATCGGGAACCACCACAGCAATCAGTTGTTAACACAACATGGAGGATGTAAAGTGTAGGCACAGATCGGGAACCACCACAGCAATCAGTTAAAGCGCTACAATATCAAGAACATACAAGTTTCAAGGGGGCACTATGGTTTGAACCCGGCAGTCTAACACTGTCACGTCAATCTCATTAGCTGCACTCAAGTAATTCCCGGTGTGGATAGGCTGATGTGTGGATAGGCCGATGTGTGGATAGGCTGATGTGTGGATAGGCTGATGTGTGGATAGAACTATGTGTGAGGATAGGCCGATGTGTGGATAGACTGATGTGTGGATAGACTGATGGACTGATGTGTGGATAGACCGATGTGTGGATAGACTGATGTGTGGATAGACTGATTTGTGGATAAGCTGATGTGTGGATAGACTGATGTGTGGACAGACTGATGGACTGATGTGTGGATAGACTGATGTGTGGATAAGCTGATGTGTGGATAGGCTGACGTGTGGATAGACTGATGTGTGGACAGACCGATGTGTGGATAGGCTGATGTGTGGATAGACGGATGTGTGGATAGGCTGATGTGTGGATAGGCTGATGTGTGGATAGACTATTGTGTGGATAGGCTGATGTGTGGATAGACTATTGTGTGGATAGACTGATGTGTGGATAGACCGATGTGTGGATAGACGGATGTGTGGATAAGCTGATGTGTGGATAGGCTGATGTGTGGACAGACTGATGTGTGGATAGACTGATGTGTGGATAGACTGATGTGTGGATAAGCTGATGTGTGGATAGGCTGATGTGTGGATAGACTGATGTGTGGATAGACGGATGTGTGGATAGGCGGATGTGTGGATAGGCGGATGTGTGGATAGGCGGATAGGCGGATAGGCGATGTGTGGATAGGCCGATGTGTGGATAGGCTGATGTGTGGATAGACTGATGTGTGGATAGGCTGATGTGTGGATAGGCTGATGTGTGGATAGGCTGATGTGTGGATAGACCGATGTGTGGATAGACCGATGTGTGGATAGACCGATGTGTGGATAGACTGATGTGTGGATAGGCTGATGACAGATTGTTTTTGAACCAAGTTTGATGTTCTATACCTTGAAACTTAATCATGCCATGAAATCATTCACGTCAAATTTACCAGTTGTATTAAACACAAATATTTTATTTATTTGAAGCTGAATCAATACATTCTACTATTGCTATAACTTAAAATTCTACTGAGGTAAATTAACATGTACAGTAACGAGCAGAAAAAATGCGACTTTTCACAGACATAGTTTCAAAATATATTTACTGATAAATTCAGTTATATTTTTCATACATCCACTCCGGATACTGAAGTTTACATTTATGCAAGTCAATAGTCCACCGTTTCTCTCCATGCACTGCTGAATACGGCGTCCCATGCTGTCAATCAAATTGTCTATGTAGTCCTGGGGTAGGCCCACCCATATTTGACTGATGAGATTAGACCACTCAACGACACTCTTCGGTTCCAACTTTTCTAATTTGTCCTTCATAATCTGCCACACATTTTCAATTGGGTTCAGGTCTGGTGATGCCGCTGGAAATTTCTGTAAGGTCATGTGACTCGTTTCAAACCAGTTACAGGTGTGTCTTGACTTGTGTACAGGTGCATTGTCCTGTAAAGGTTTTAAAGGTATTCCTCACTGTCCTATATGGGATTCCACTATGCCTTCTTGTATAAGTTGACAGTACTTGCGTGAATCCATCCTTCCTGTAATAGTTAGCAGGGGCGTTACCCCAAGTTTGCCTATACCACCCCAAACCATGACACTGTGTGAGAACTTCGGAACCATTTTGCAGCTACATTCACCTCTTGACCACCTCTTTCTTGTGATCCCATAAAACTGAAACTTTGATTCGTCCATAAAAATCACATTTGAAAAGTCTGTACCCTGCATTTCCCTGCACCACTCGAGCCTTTTCTCCATATGTGCTGTTGTCATCAATGGAACTTTCTTCGGCACTTGCTTGACATATCCAGATTGCTTTAAAGATCTGATTGTCCATTCTGATACCTTAGGGGTTCCTTGACTTGATGCCTTCACGGCAAGCTGTTTTGCAGACCAGTTTGGGTACGCTGCCAAATGCGTACCCAAACGTCCCGATCCAGCCTGTCGCTCTGTCCCTAACCCTGCGTCAAATTTCGGTAAACAGAGGCCTGATGCAGTCCCGTCAGTTTCACAAGTCTAGTTACGGATGTAATACCTGCTTCATAATATGTCAAGAGTCGATTTCTGTTGTTTTGTATACGTCATGGCAAAGCTTCGGTATCGTCTGCTAGCAACGAGATCACGTGATCAAGCCATCCCTGAACCCAAGGGAGATAATTCCATACCAACGAGGCAAGCTACTGGCGGCTAGAAACGATGTATTTAGGCTTTTTTGATAGTAGGATCGAGTCTACAGAATTAAGGTTTTTTTCGCATTTTTTCTGCTCGTTACTATATATACAATGTTAGTAACGTTAACACACAACACGTTACATGTTCTTTCGGGTGGCCAATGAGACTTCAAGCCAATGTGAAAACTCTGAAACAAAGTTATTTGACCAGTTGAGAAACTTTCATGAGGTATGATATCCTGTAATGTCATGTACATTATACACCAGGCATGTGACATGAACCGTTTGTCTGTCACCAGATGGATGCAATATTGTTATGTGAAGGTGGATATTGATGGAGACATTCCTTGAACAAGGAAGCTGCCTCATAATACTCAACTTATGTCAGTTGTAATTTATGATATGTGCATTTTGTTTTCTTTCTTTCTTTTGTTGCAGCATTGTGATGGGTTTTTTTTATGGAGAAGCATGTACAATGTGAATGACCCCCTAAATTTGATGTACAAAGCAAGTGACACCCCCCACCCCGCATGTCATGTACAAATTCAATGACAACCCCCCTTTTAATTTTGTAAGCATAATGTAGTAAAAACATTTTGTACAAATTGATGATCCCCTCCCTCTACAGAATGGGTGCTACCCCCCCTCCCCATCAAAATCATCATCCACCTAGCTATAAATCATTAATGGACCCTTAGAAACTGTATTTCACCGTTCTTAGCCAAAAAAAGTTATTGCGCCACATATTTTCCAAACTGTCTTTTTTGCCCATATTTTGTCTACACTGCTGAAATTACTATTTACTATATACAAGGAAGTAAGTATAAAGGAGCCCTAGCAAGTCTATCCCACGCACTCGTAAACAACTCCCCGCCATGGACTATGTTCGTCTTCATGCATGCAGATATCTCACGATTGGCAACCTGTGCATTTATGCAGAAAGATCTCAAACAAACAACAATGCATTTTTCCCCACCATTGTCCTCGTGTCGTCTCCTGTTTCGAATGGATTCCACACTTTCAGCTGCATGTTTATATTTATCTTTTCGTTCCATTATTGAGGCCGGAAATAGACTGATCTAAAACGTGGAATAGAAATGTGGAAAGATGAACGGGAAATGCGAAAATGAAATTAATTTGAATCCAATCTGTATAACGAATATTTAGGGTTTGGTGGTAAATTTATTTATTTATCTCGTCCAGTGACCTGAAAATTGACCATAAATTGGTTTTGATGTGGACAGATGATCGAGATGAGTGAAAGACGTTATGACAAGAAAGGACTGTCTTGTGTTGATAGCTCTTTTGTTGATCTTTTTTCACAATCTTACTTTGAAAACTAAATGACGCAGACTAAAAATGCCGGAGCAACATTTCTCGAGATTGAAATGTTTTATTATCAGATAAATATATCATATGTCATGAAATATATATATATATATATATAAACGTTCACCAAAAATAAACAATAGAACTTGTAAACAATATTTATACAAAAAACGGGTGAATTATTTTCTTTTGTCGATTTCCCAAGAAAACAAATACACAGCCAGACATGGTAGCTGATGATCGGTAGTCGACACTTCGCGTTGAATGTATCACGCAGGAGGAATGTTCTGATAGGGGTCCAGACAATTCCCCACACAGACAATTCCCCACGCAGACATTTCCCCACACAGACAATTCCCAACTCGGACAATTCCCCACACAGACATTTCCACACACAGACAATTCCCCACACAGACAATTCCCAACTCGAACAATTCCCCACAGGACAATTCCCCACAGGACAATTCCCCACAGAACAATTCCACACACAGACAATTCCCAACTCGGACAATTCCCCACACAGACAATTCCCCACAGGACAATTCCCCACAGGACAATTCCCCACACAGACAATTCCCCACAGAACAATTCCACACACAGACAATTCCCAACTCGGACAATTCCCCACACAGACAATTCCCCACAGGACAATTCTCCACACAGACAATTCCCCACACAGACAATTCCCCACAGAACAATTCCCCACACAGACAATTCCCAACTCGGACAATTCCCCACACAGACAATTCCCCACAGGACAATTCTCCACACAGACAATTCCCCACACAGACAATTCCCCACAGAACAATTCCCCACACAGACAATTCCCAACTCGGACAATTCCCCACACAGACAATTCCCCACAGGACAATTCACCACACAGACAATTCTCCACACAGACAATTCCCCACACAGACAATTCCCCACACAGACATTTCCCCACACAGACAATTCCCAACTCGGACAATTCCCCACACAGACATTTCCACACACAGACAATTCCCCACACAGACAATTCCCAACTCGAACAATTCCCCACAGGACAATTCCCCACAGAACAATTCCACACACAGACAATTCCCAACTCGGACAATTCCCCACACAGACAATTCCCCACAGGACAATTCCCCACAGGACAATTCCCCACACAGACAATTCCCCACAGGACAATTCACCACACAGACAATTCTCCACACAGACAATTCCCCACACAGACAATTCCCCACACAGACATTTCCCCACACAGACAATTCCCAACTCGGACAATTCCCCACACAGACATTTCCACACACAGACAATTCCCCACACAGACAATTCCCAACTCGAACAATTCCCCACAGGACAATTCCCCACAGGACAATTCCCCACACAGACAATTCCCCACAGAACAATTCCACACACAGACAATTCCCAACTCGGACAATTCCCCACACAGACAATTCCCCACAGGACAATTCCCCACAGGACAATTCCCCACACAGACAATTCCCCACAGAACAATTCCACACACAGACAATTCCCAACTCGGACAATTCCCCACACAGACAATTCCCCACAGGACAATTCTCCACACAGACAATTCCCCACACAGACAATTCCCCACAGAACAATTCCCCACACAGACAATTCCCAACTCGGACAATTCCCCACACAGACAATTCCCCACAGGACAATTCTCCACACAGACAATTCCCCACACAGACAATTCCCCACAGAACAATTCCCCACACAGACAATTCCCAACTCGGACAATTCCCCACACAGACAATTCCCCACAGGACAATTCACCACACAGACAATTCTCCACACAGACAATTCCCCACACAGACAATTCCCCACACAGACATTTCCCCACACAGACAATTCCCAACTCGGACAATTCCCCACACAGACATTTCCACACACAGACAATTCCCCACGAAGACAATTCCCAACTCGAACAATTCCCCACACAGACAATTCCCCACAGGACAATTCTCCACTCGGACAATTCCCCACACAGACAATTCCCCACAGGACAATTCTCCACACAGACAATTCCCCACAGGACAATTCCCCACAGGACAATTCCCCACACAGACAATTCCCCACAGAACAATTCCCCACAGGACAGTTCCCCACACAGACAATTCCCCACACAGGACAATTCCCCACAGGACAGTTCCCCACACAGGACAATTCCCCACAGAACAATTCCCCACACAGACAATTCCCAACTCGGACAATTCCCCACACAGACAATTCCCCACAGGACAATTCTCCACACAGACAGTTCCCCACACAGACAATTCCCCACAGAACAATTCCCCACACAGACAATTCCCAACTCGGACAATTCCCCACACAGACAATTCCCCACAGGACAGTTCCCCACACAGGACAATTCCCCACACAGGACAGTTCCCCACACAGACAATTCCCCGCACAGGACAATTCCCCACAGGACAGTTCCCCACACAGGACAATTCCCCACACAGGACAGTTCCCCACAGGACAGTTCCCCACACAGGACAGTTCCCCACAGGACAGTTCCCCACACAGGACAGTTCCCCACACAGGACAATTCTCCACACAGACAATTCCCCACACAGGACAATTCCCCACAGGACAATTCCACACACAGACAATTCCCCACAGGACAGTTCCCCACACAGACAATTCCCCACACAGACAATTCCCCACAGGACAATTCCACACACAGACAATTCCCCACAGGACAATTCCCCACACAGACAATTCCCCACACAGACAGTTCCACACACAGACAATTCCCCACAGGACAGTTCCCCACAGGACAATTCCCAACTCGGACAATTCCCCACACAGACAATTCCCCGCAGGAGAATTCCCAACTCGGACAATTCCCCACACAGACAATTCCCCACAGGAGAATTCCCAACTCGGACAATTCCCCACGCAGACAATTCCCCATGTAGACAATTCCAAACAAGACAAGTCCTCACCAAGCAAAAAGTATAAATAACAAAAGTGATATTTGCTATTGGGATTTAAATAAAAAAGCCTTCTCGCCTCTCCTCATTTCCCTCAACTTATAGGTTATAATTGTTCAATAAACATCCAAAATATCATCATCCTAACAGAGATGACATTATCCCTTTAATCTCAGTTAAATTCAGTAGTGTGTTAAACTGTTAGATAAACATTTGAAATATCGTCACCTAACTACTATTTTACTACTGTCACCAGCGGCTGAGGGGATGGTAAAATCCAGCTAGGGTCCATGCAGGTAGCAAAGGCACTGTAAGTCCCCATGGTCCCTAGTATAGTGTAGGCAAACAAGCCTAAATGGCTTATATTAATGCGGCTCCATAATACAGATAAACATTTATGCGTAATGTTGTACATATAGTTGCAGTTATAACAAGTTGTCTCTGAATAATAACACTGTTGGATATCAACAATTTATAATAGTTTTGTTTCGTGGCGAGTTGATTCAAATAGGAAAATGATAGAAACTACAAAACCTTTATGAATGAAATCGTTTTGATAAATTATAATGATGAATTGATGTATTGGCTGTAGAATATCCATATTCGTCTGATGTGATACTGAGTTAGTCCCATTTAGCACATCCGTAGGGAGAAACCTTTCACATAGGTGTGGGGAATTGTCACTCAGGTCATGGGAATTGTCTGGTGGGGAAATGTCATGTGGGGAAATGTCTGTGTGGGGAATTGTCCTACACCCGTTCTGATAAGAAGCAACGCACAAATCCAATATGGCCGCCACGTGGAAACAGTGTATAACAAATGCTTCGGTGATGTTAACCTCTTTAACACCCAAGTGTTGTTGTTCACTGTCAGCGACTCGGCCTCTGTATCTACGTCAGGCACCGTTTGGCTGGTTCACTGTTTGATTTCATCCCTCTTACAACCAACACAAAAACTCTGCGGAAAGTCATCGAGGTAACAGTGTCGGAAAGTCATCAAGGTAACAGTGTCTGCTGATGACTGCGCCCTGTTGGCCCACCAGGACAATCACCTTCAGAGTAGTGTCAGCAAATATTGTCAGACGCTTCCAGCCTGAATTACGAAATTCTTCGCAAGCCTGCAACCTGCACGAAACCTGGACACTCTACCACAAACACAAGACAGCTAGCTGGAGCTTTTCCACATGTGATCCCATGGCCAACTCATACAGTGTCTGTAGTCAGGAAATCTTTGACAGAGCGAACACCACAGACATTGAGGCCAAGCTGTTTCAGGCCCAGCTACCCTGGGCTGGCCATAGATGGGCCCAGAATCCCAGACAGCTATTTCACGTCTGGCGTCCGGGAGTCCGGGAGTCGCAACCATGGTCAACCAAAGTAAAGGTTCCAGGACAACCTCAAGACCTATAAGTACTGCAAGTGGGTCGAGTTTCCACCCAAGCAACTTGAGCCTTGAGGATGCATATGCTGCCTCAGCCAGAACCAGGAGGTGTGCTTTGACAAGAAGAACAGTCGCCAACTTCGGTGACGACCGCCGACAACGCCTAGCTGCTGCACGCACCGTCACCAAACTGTCCTGTATAATGTCCAAAGGCCGGATGTTCCATGTTCTACCAACAATAGCATCTGTGCCTCTCAGGCATTTGGGATTTGCAGTCAAATGCGATCAACTGATCAAACCACAACCGATCATCATCCTCGACCATCCAGAGACTACCAGGAATATTACATACTCTTGTGTCAGAGAGGTTCAATACTTCAGGGTTATGGGAGCACTATTACACGTTTCACTATAAGAAGAGTTATCGTTCTTGTTTGAAGACCGTTCCTTTGCCCGTATGTCGACATGGAAGGCGAGCTTTTCCCCGGAATGGCAGCAGCTGGTCACTAATGAGGGTGTTAATTTGGAAAAAAATCCCTTTGTGTTTTGACATTAGATTTAACCTTAAATCAGATGTCTTCAATGTAGATTTCATCATGTTTGATAAGCTATTGTTCTGATATCGAAAGTATGTTATACGAAATCTTTGTCGCCAGCCATTGATTTATGTGTAATACGTAGACTATCGATAGATCTATTCAATGATATACAGAATGCAAAACTGTTAATTTCGAGGTATCAAATGGAAGAAAATACTTCATTGCCTGTTACGTTGACTAACCACAACTAGATACTGTCATGGTAGAACTGACACAGGTAATACTGGATAAAATGAGTCATAGCGATAGGGGGCGTGTCGTTCACGGGGATAATACGGAAGGTTTGTTGAACATTGTTATATGGCTGTGTAAGGTATAGCTGACAACAACATGTACTTGTATTACATCCTTCCTCCTAACATCCAGTAGAAATTCATGACATCGTACTTTAACAATAATTTACTGTCGGGAATTGTACTTCCAAGCGTAATAGTATTGTCTTGATCGAGATATTTCCCACCCTGCACAAACTAGGCTGTAATTATGAGCTATACTTGAGATTCTTGAAACACAACGTTTCTGGGCAACTTCTTGTCCCTTCTTCAGGTGATTAAAGACAGATGTAGAAAGCAAACTATATATACCAGATTTACCTTGTCCCAATTATTATTGTTTTTATAACTGCTTTTGATCGGCCCTCTGTGATTGATTGTATATACATGTACATTTCTGGCTTCCTGTAAATCTGGTATATGTAGTTTGCTTTCTACATCTGTCTTTATTCACCATATACTCGTCTTATATGAGCTATACTTTGCTTTCCTGGATTAACGGGTCTATGCAGAGACAAATCAAAATTGTCGTAAGTCGACTAAAGATGTGAGAGGAAGAACACGACTGGTCAGCAAGAATGAGTGAGTGAGTGAGTTTTACGCCGCACTCAGCAATATTGCAGCTATATGACGGCTGTCTGAAAATACTCGAGTCTTGACCTGGTTCAGTAAGAGGCAGATATAAGTCACCCATAGTAAATAGTCACCTGTGGCGCTACAGTTGAGCCACGAAATGCCACCCAAGCTGGCAATACGGAAACTGGTCTCTTACAGTCAGTCAAGTCCAAGTAGGCGTGTCTGATTGGCAAGTTTAATCATGCTTTCAACATTAAAGCTCTCAAAATGTGTATCGTTGATACGTATGGTTGACACGTACAGGACATGTCGAAATCTGACGCATCGTTGTCCAAATCTTATTTTGGCATGTACCATAAGTTCCCCTGTTTTTCAGGTAAAAGACTTGCCGTTCCTGTGTTGGAGAGCCCACGTGTAGCATTCCGTACATACATTTGGTTTGATACGGATATAGTTAGCGACAAATGCTAGAACACAACACCCCGATATATAACTGACAAATATGTAAATTCTGTATGTGGGTCACAGTGACAACTACCGGGTCAAGCGCCAGACACACGTGTAGATGATTCTGTTTGTTGTCTGGGTCAACGGGTGACCCTGCATATATTCACACTCACGCCGCTGCTGTCAGGACTATGCAGTTTGTTAGTATCAGCACTTTCTCCGCGGTGACCCTGGCTGTTACCAGTATGTGGTGACCCTGGCTATACCAGTATGTGGTGACCCTGGCTATACCAGTATGTGGTGACCCAGGCTATACCAGTATGTGGTGACCCTTGCTATACCAGTATGTGGTGACCCTGGCTATACCAGTATGTGGTGACCCTGGCTATACCAGTATGTGGTGACCCTGGCTATACCAGTATGTGGTGATCCTGGCGATACCAGTATGTGGTGACCCTGACCTTACTAGTAAATGGTGACCCTGGCTATACCAGTATGTGGTGACCCTGGCTATACCAGTATGTGGTGACCCTGGCTATACCAGTATGTGGTGACCCTGGCTATACCAGTACTGGCTGACCTTACTAGTAAATGGTGACCCTGGCTGTACCAGGATGTGGTGACCCTGGCTATACCAGTATGTGGTGACCCTGGCTATACCAGTATGTGGTGACCCTGGCTGTACCAGTATGTGGTGACCCTGGCTGGTGACCCTGGCTACCAGTATGTGGTGACCCTGGCTATACCAGGATGTGGTGACCCTGGCTATACCAGTATGTGGTGACCCTGGCTATATATATGTGGTGAATTGGCTGTACCCATGTGGGTGACCAATATCAGGTGACCCTGGCTATACCAGTATATACCAGTATGTGGTGACCCTGGCTGTATATGTATAGGTGACCCTGGCTATATCGGTATGGCCCTGGCTATGTGGTGACCCAGTATGTGGTGACCCTGGCTATACCAGTATGTGGTGACCCTGGCTATACCAGTATGTGGTGACCCTGGCTATACCAGTATGTGGTGACCCTGGCTATACCAGTATGTGGTGACCCTGGCTATACCAGTATGTGGTGACCCTGGCTATACCAGTATGTGGTGACCCTGGCTATACCAGTATGTGGTGACCCTGGCTATACCAGTATGTGACCCTGGCTATGCCAGTATGTGGTGACCTGTATGTGGTGACCCTGGCTATACCAGTATGTGGTGACCCTGGCTGTACCAGTATGTGGTGACCCTGGCTGTACCAGGATGTGGTGGCCATACCCTGGCTATATCAGTATCTGGTGAGTATGTGGTGACCCTGGCTATACCAGTATCTGGTGACCCTGGCTATGCCACCAGTATGTGGTGACCCTGGCTATACCAGTATGTGGTGACCCTGGCTATACCAGTATGTGGTGACCCTGGCCAGTATGGGTGACCCAGTATGGCCATCAGGTGACCCTGGCTATACCAGACCCCTGGCTATACCAGTATGTGGTGACCCTGGCTATACCAGTATGTGGTGACCCTGGCTATACCAGTATGTGGTGACCCTGGCTATACCAGTATGTGGTGACCCTGGCTATACCAGTATGTGGTGACCCTGGCTATACCAGTATGTGGTGACCCTGGCTGTACCAGTATGTGGTGACCCTGGCTATATCATACCAGGTATGTGGTGACCCTGGCTATACTGGACCCTATATCGTGGTGACCCTGGCTATATGTGTGACCCTGGCTGGCTATACCAGGTGACCCTGGCTATACCCTGGCTAGTATGTGGTGACCCTGACAGCAAATGGTGACCCTGGCTATACCAGTATGTGGTGACCCTGGCTATATCAGTATGTGGTGACCCTGGCTATACCAGTATGTGGTGACCCTGGCTGTACCAGGATGTGGTGACCCTGGCTATACCAGTATGTGGTGACCCTGGCTATACCGGTATGTGGTGACCCTGGCTATACCCCCTGGCTATACCAGTATGTGGTGACCCTGGTATGTGGTGACCCTGACTGGCCCTATATCAGTATGTGGTGACCCTGGCTATACCAGTATGTGGTGACCCTGGCTATACCAGTATGTGGTGACCCTGGCTGTACCAGTATGTGGTGACACTGGCTATATCAGTAAGTGGTGACCCTGGCTATATCAGGATGTGGTGACCCTGGCCATACCAGTAAATGGTGACCCTGGCTGTACGAGTATGTGGTGACCCTGGCTATACCAGTATGTGATGACCCTGGCTATACCAGAATGAGATGACCCTGGCTATACCAGAATGCGATAACCCTGGCTATGCCAGTATGTGGTGACTCTGGCTATACCAGTATGTGGTGACCCTGGCTATACCCATACCGGTATGTGGGTGGTGACCCCTGGCTATACCAGTATGTGGTGACCCTGGCTATACCAGGCTATACCAGTATGTGGTGACCCTGGCTATACCAGTATGTGGTGACCCTGGCTATACCAGTATGTGGTGACCCTGGCTATACCAGTATGTGGTGACCCTGGCTATACCAGTATGTGGTGACCCTGGCTATACCAGTATGTGGTGACCCTGGCTGTGGTGACCCTATCAGTATGTGACCCTGGCTGTATGGCCAGCATGTGGTGACCCTGGCATACCAGTATGTGGTGACCCTGGCTGTACCAGGATGTGGTGACCCTGGCTATACCAGGATGTGGTGACCCTGGCTATATCAGTATGTGGTGACCCTGGCTATATCAGTATGTGGTGACCCTGGCCATACCAGTAAATGGTGACCCTGGCTGTACGAGTATGTGGTGACCCTGGCTATACCAGTATGTGATGACTGTACCGGATGATAGTGACCTGGCTATACCAGGATGTGGTGACCCTGACCCTGGCTATACCAGAATGTGATGACCCTGGCTATGTAGCAGTATGTGGTGACCCTGGCTATACCAGGATGTGGTGACCCTGGCCGTATGCAGTGATGGCTGGTGACCCTGGCTATACCATAGCCCTATGGCTAGTATGTGGTGACCCTGGCTATATCAGTATGTGGTGACCCTGGTAACAGTATGTGGTGACCCTGGTTATACCAGTATGTGGTGACCCTGGCCGTAGCAGGATGTGATGACCCTGGCCATAGCAGTATGTGATGACCCTGGCCATAGCAATATATGGTGACCCTGGTTGTATCAGGATGTGGTGACCCTGGCTGTACCAGGATGTGGTGTCCCTGGCCATTAGCAGGATGTGATGTCCCCTGGCTGTACCAGGATGTGGGTGACAGCGGTATATGGTGACCCTGGTTTCCAGGATGTGGTGACCCTGGCCGTAGCAGGATGTGGTGACCCTGGCCGTACCAGGATGTGGTGACCCTGGCCATAGTACCAGGATGTGGTGACCCTGGCCGTAGCAGGATGTGGTGACCCTGGCCGTATGACCCTGGCCATAGATGTGGTGACCCTGGCTGTATCCAGGATGTGGTGACCCTGGCCGTACCAGGATGTGGTGACCCTGGGCTTAGCAGGATGTGGTGTCCCTGGCTGTACCAGGATGTGGTGACCCTGGCCGTAGGAGGATGTGGTGACCCTGGCCGTAGCAGGATGTGGTGTCCCTGGCCTTTGCCCTGGGATGTGTGGTGACCCTGGCCGTAGGGGAGGATGTGGTGACCCTGGCCGTAGCAGGATGTGGTGACCCTAGGTGTACCAAGATGTGGTGACCCTGGCCGTACCAGGATGTGGTGTCACTGGCCGTACTAATGTGTGGGGACCCTGGCCTTTGCAGGATGTGGTGACCCTGGCCGTACCTTGATGTGGTGACCCTTGCCGTAGCAAAGTCCGATATTACCCCTGAAGGCTCCAATTTCTGATGACGGGAGTAATTTCTGAAGCCTATATTACAAGACAACGGTATCATCCTTGGAATGATAGTAATCATGAGTTCCATGTCGACCTACTTGATTCCTGTAATTCAGAGCACGTTCTGTCAGCACCGGTAGCTGTGTGGTCACGTGACGGCCGTGTGTTCGTTAAAGGCGACAACCTTCAACAGCACGATGTAAATGTGCACTGGACACTGTTCCATTCACATCTCACGCGATGAACTTCCGTAAATCAAGATGACCTACTGATTTCAGATATAGATATGTCACATTAAGTCATCTGAATACACTCGTTGTGCGGCATTTTACTGCACTTGTTCACTAAGAGGAGGTTTTATTGAATTGGATTCCACAGGAGATTATGAAAGTGATATGTTCATTCACAACAAAATATAGATGTTTAACTCTGAACGAAAACTTACTTACACTGCATTAATTTATGCACATTCAAGTATTAGTATTAGAACAGGCTCTATTCAGACGGGAGCCGACACACGTATGACGTCACAAACGGAAGTGGCTTAACATAAGGAATGTTGGTAATTACACACTGGCGAGGACATAGCATAACATGGAACTCTTGGTAGGAGAGTGGGGATTTAAAAAGATTTACAGATTTCATGACAGGTTTAAAAATGTCTGAATGAAATTCTATTATTAATGGATGGTTGTGAAAAATCAGTTACTAAATATCAAAACAAAACGGTTCAGATACAAACGTGTTATTTTACATATTTCCTTAGAGTGGGTAATATTTGCAGCAAACAAGGTTATTCTGGTTAAAACTGGTTTTCATTGTGTGTTAATGAATGACCAAATTCGCTACCACTTCCAAATAAAAGCGACAAAACCTTTTCTACATCCACTAGAAACATAATTCGTCTGTCCGATTTCGACTAAATCATAATCATGTGCTTATGACTCACTCACTCACTCACTGTCTATCGTGATGTTACCAGTTGTTCGCGAAACGTAGAGAGCATATCCCGTCCTGCACGTTCTGAAAGTTGTTTTCTTGAATGTTGTAACCATGATAAGCAAATAACACCAAGAGTTGTATGACGATTTTGATATGTTGATAAAAAGACACACACACACACACACACACACACACACACACACACACACACACACACACACACACACACACACACACACACACACACACACACACACACACACACACACACACACACACACACACACACACACACACACACACACACACACACACACACACACACACATTTGTATAGAGCCGATATCCAGTACAACTGCTCAAAGGCACTTTGTTTTCCCTCGATCATTGGATATCCATCACAACGGCACATCGTATTTTCAATCTCAACTCCGTGGGGAGTATACATTTCTTGCTGCCAACTCAATCTCAACATAATGGTGAGAACAATGTGTTTGTGGTTGTATGTCATACAATGTCAACATAATGGTGAGAACAATGTGTTTGTGGACTGTATGTCACAATGTCAACATAATGGTGAGAACAATGTGATATGTGACTGTCATAATGTGAGAACAATGTGTCACAATGTCAACATAATGGTGAGAACAATGTGTTTGTGACTGTATGTGTCACAATGTCAACATAATGGTGAGAACAATGTGTTTGTGACTGTATGTGATGTCACAATGTTAACATAATGGTGAGAACAATGTGTTTGTGACTGTTTGTGTCACAATGTCAACATAATGGTGACAACAATGTGATTGTGACTGTATGTGTGACAATGTCAACATAATGGTGAGAACAATGTGTTTGTGACTGTTTGTGTCACAATGTCAACATAATGGTGAGAACAATGTGATTGTGACTGTATGTGGTGTCACAATGTCAACATAATGGTGAGAACAATGTGATTGTGACTGTATGTGTCACAATGTCAACATAATGGTGAGAACAATGTATTTGTGACTGTATATGGTGTCACAATGTTAACATAATGTTTGTGACTCTATGTGTCACAATGTCAACATAATGGTGAGAACAATGTGTTTGTGACTGTATGTGGTGTCACAATGTCAACATAAATGTGCGAACAATGTGTTTGTGACTGTATGTGTCACAATGTCAACATAATGGTGAGAACAATGTGTTTGTGACTGTATGTGGTGTCACAATGTCAACATAATGGTGAGAACAATGTGTTTGTGACTGTATGTGTCACAATGTCAACATAATGGTGAGAACAATGTGTTTGTGACTGTATGTGGTGTCACAAATGTCAACATAATGGTGAGAACAATGTGTTTGTGACTGTATGTGTCACAATGTTAACATAATGGTGAGAACAATGTGTTTGTGACTGTATGTGGTGTCACAATGTCAACATAATGGTGAGAACAATGTGTTTGTGACTGTATGTGTCACAATGTCAACATAATGGTGAGAACAATGTGATTGTGACTGTATGTGTCACAATGTCAACATAATGGTGAGAACAATGTGATTGTGACTGTATGTGGTGTCACAATGTCAACATAATGGTGAGAACAATGTGTTTGTGACTGTATGCGTCACAATGTCAACATAATGGTGAGAACAATGTGATTGTGACTGTATGTGTCACAATGTCAACATAATGGTGAGAACAATGTGTTTGTGACTGTATGTGGTCACAATGTCAACATAATGGTGAGAACAATGTGTTTGTGACTGTATGTGTCACAATGTCAACATAATGGTGAGAACAAAGTGATTGTGACTGTATGTGTCACAATGTCAACATAATGGTGAGAACAATGTGTTTGTGACTGTATGTGACATGCACAATGTCAACATAATGGTGAGAACAATGTGTTTGTGACTGTATGTGGTGTCAAAATGTCAACATAATGGTGAGAACAATGTGTTTGTGACTGCATGTGGTGTCACAATGTCAACATAATGGTGAGAACAATGTGTTTGTGACTGTATGTGTCACAATGTCAACATAATGGTGAGAACAATGTGTTTGTGGCTGTATGTGGTCACAATGTCAACATAATGGTGAGAACAATGTGTTTGTGACTGTATGTGTCACAATGTCAACATAATGGTGAGAACAATGTGTTTGTGGACTGTATGTGGTCACAAATGTCAACATAATGGTGAGAACAATGTGATTGTGACTGTATGTGTCACAATGTCAACATAATGGTGAGAACAATGTGTTTGTGACTGTATGTGTCACAATGTCAACATAATGAGTGAGAACAATGTGTTTGTGAGAACTGATTGTGGTGTCACAAATGTCAACATAATGGTGAGAACAAATGTGTTTGTGACTGTATGTGTCACAATGTCAACATAATGGTGAGAACAATGTGTTTGTGACTGTATGTGTGCAGTCAAATGTCAACATAATGGTGAGAACAATGTGTTTGTGACTGTATGTGTCACAAATGTCAACATAAATGGTGAGAACAATGTGTTTGTGACTGTATGTGTCACAAATGTCAACATAATGGTGAGAACAATGTGTTTGTGGCTGTATGTGGTGTCACAATGTCAACATAATGGTGAGAACAATGTGGTTGTGACTGCATATGGTGTCACAATGTCAACATAATGTGAGAGAACAATGTGTTTGTGATTGTGTGTCACAAATGTCAACATAATGGTGGAGAACAATGTGTTTGTGACTGTATGTGGTCCCACAACGTCAACATAATGGTGAGAACAATGTGTTTGTGGACTGTATGCGTCACAAATGTCAACATAATGGTGAGAACAATGTGTTTTGTGACTGTATAATGCGTCACAATGTCAACATAATGGTGAGAACAATGTGGTTTGTGGACTGTATGTGGCTCGTCAATGTCAACATAATGGTGAGAACAATGTGTTTGTGGACTGTATGTGGTGTCACAATGTCAACATAATGGTGAGAACAATGTGTTTGTGACTGTATGTGGAGTCAAATGTCAACATAATCAGTGAGAACAATGTGTTTGTGACTGTATGTGTCACAAATGTCAACATAATGGTGAGAACAATGTGTTTGTGACTGTATGTGTCACAAATGTCAACATAATGGTGAGAACAATGTGTTTGTGACTGTATGTGTCACAAATGTCAACATAATGGTGAGAACAATGTGTTTGTGACTGTATGTGGTGTCACAATGTCAACATAATGGTGAGAACAATGTGTTTGTGACTGTATGTGTGTCACAATGTCAACATAATGGTGAGAACAATATGTTTGTGGACTGTATGTGTCACAAATGTCAACATAATGGTGAGAACAATGTGTTTGTGACTGTATGTGGTGTCACAATGTCAACATAATGGTGAGAACAATGTGTTTGCGTTTGTGACTGTATGTGTCACAATGTCAACATAATGGTGAGAACAATGTGTTTGTGACTGTATGTGTCACACAATGTCAACATAATGGTGAGAACAATGTGATTGTGACTGTATGTGTCACAATGTCAACATAATGGTGAGAACAATGTGTTTGTGACTGTATGTGTGTCACAATGTCAACATAATGGTGAGAACAATGTGTTTGTGACTGTATGTGTCACAATGTAAACATAATGGTGAGAACAATATGTTTGTGGCTGTATGTGTTGTCACAATGTCAACATAATGGTGAGAACAATGTGTTTGTGGACTGTATGTGTGTCACAATGTCAACATAATGGTGAGAACAATGTGTTTGTGACTGTATGTGGTCACAATGTCAACATAATGGTGAGAACAATGTGTTTGTGACTGTATGTGTGTCACAATGTCAACATAATGGTGAGAACAATGTGTTTGTGACTGTATGTGTCACAATGTCAACATAATGGTGAGAACAATGTGTTTGTGACTGTATGTGGAGTCACAAATGTCAACATAATGGTGAGAACAATGTGTTTGTGACTGTATGTGTCACAATGTCAACATAATGGTGAGAACAATGTGTTTGTGACTGTATGTGGTCCACAATGTCAACATAATGGTGAGAACAATGTGTTTGTGGACTGTATGTGTCAATGTCAACATAATGGTGAGAACAATGTGTTTGTGACTGTATGTGTCACAATGTCAACATAATGGTGAGAACAATGTTATTGCGACTGTATGGTGTCACAAATGTCAACATAATGGGTGAGAACAATGTGTTTGTGACTGTATGTGTCACAATGTCAACATAATGGTGAGAACAATGTGTTTGCGGACTGTATGTGTCACAAATGTCAACATAATGGAGATGAGAACAATGTGTTTGTGACTGTATGTGTCACAATGTCAACATAATGGTTGAGAACAATGTGTTTGTGATGTAATGTGTGGTGAGAACAATGTTTGTCAACATAATGGTGAGGAGAACAATGTGTTTGACCTGTATGTGTCACAATGTCAACATAATGGTGAGAACAATGTGTTTGTGACTGTATGTGTCACAAATGTCAACATAATGGGTGAGAACAATGTGTCGTTTGTGACTGTATGTGTCACAATGTCAACATAATGGATTAGAGAACAATGTGTTTGTGACTGTATGTGTCAATGTCGTCACAATGTCAACATAATGGGTAGAAACAATGTGTTTGTGGACTGTACGTGTGTGTCACAATGTCAACATAATGGTGAGAACAATGTGTTTGTGACTGTATGTGTCACAATGTCAACATAATGGTGAGAACAATGTGTTTGTGACTGTATGCGTGGTGTCATAATGTCAACATAATGGTGAGAACAATGTAATTTATGGACTGTATGTGTCACAATGTCAACATAATGGTGAGAACAATGTGTTTGTGACTGTATGTGGTGTCAAATGTCAACATAATGGTGAGAACAATGTGATTGTGACTGTATGTGGTGTCACAATGTCAACATAATGGTGAGAACAATGTGATTGTGGACTGTATGTGTCACAAATGTCAACAACATAATGGTGAGAACAATGTGTTTGTGACTGTAGAACATGTGTCACAATGTCAACATAATGGTGAGAACAATGTGATTTGTGACTGTATGTGGTCACAAATGTCAACATAATGGTGAGAACAATGTGTTTGTGACTGTATGTGGTGTCACAATGTCAACATAATGTTAACAATGTGTTTGTGACTGCTATGTGAGACAATGTCAACATAATGGTGAAACAATGTGATTGACTGTATGTGTCCTCACAATGTCAACATAATGGTGAGCATGAGAACAATGTCCGAACACGACATGTGACTGTGTGTGGTGTCACAATGTCAACATAATGGTGAGAACAATGTGTTTGTGACTGTATGTGTCACAACGTCAACATAATGGTGAGAACAATGTGTTTGTGACTGTATGTGTTGTCACAAATGTCAACATAATGGTGAGAACAATGTGTTTGTGTATGTGTACAATGTCAACATCACAATGTCAACTGTATGTGTCCTAATGGTGAGAGAAACGTCAAATGTGTTTGTGTGGACTGTATGTGGTGTCACAAATGTCAAACATAATGGTGAGAACAATGTGATTGTGACTGTATGTGCTACAAAGTCAACATAATGGTGAGAACAATGTGTTTGTGGACTGTATGTGTCACAATGTTAAACATAATGGTGAGAACAATGTGTAAATTGCGTATGTCACAACGTCAACATAATGGTGAGAACAATGTGTTTGTGGACTGTATGTGTCACAAATGTCAACATAATGGTGAGAACAATGTGTTTGTGACTGTATGTGTCACAACGTCAACATAAATGGTGAGAACAATGTTTTGTGACTGTATGTCCCACAATGTCAACATAATGGTGAGAACAATGTTATTGTGACTGTATGTGGTGTCACAATGTCAACATAATGGGTGAGAACAATGTGTTTGTGACTGCATGTGGTGTCACAATGTCAACATAATGGTGAGAACAATGCAGACTGTGGGTGTACACGTGCAAATGTCAACATAATGGTGAGAACAATGTGTTTGTGACTGTATGTGTCACAATGTCAACATTATCAACATAATGGTGATGTGAACAATGTAACGTGTTGTGGACTGTATGTGTCACAATGTCAACATAATGGTGAGAACAATGTGTTTGTGACTGTATGTGGTGTCACAATGTCAACATACGGTGAGAACAATGTGATTGTGGACTGTATGTGTGTCACAATGTCAACATAATGGTGAGAACAATGTGTTTGTGGACTGTATGTGGTGTCACAATGTCAACATAATGGCGAAGAACAATGTGTTTGTGACTGTATGTGTCAACATAATGTCAACATAATGGTGAGAAATCAATATGTTTGTGAGTTGAATGCTGTGGTGTGTCACAATGTCAACATAATGGTGAGAACAATGTGTTTGTGACTGTATGTGGTGTCACAAATGTCAACATAATGGTGAGAACAATGTGTTTGTGGCTGTATGTGTCACAAATGTCAACATAATGGTGAGAACAATGTGTTTGTGGACTGTATGTGTGTCACAATGTCAACATAATGGTGAGAACAATGTGTTTGTGACTGTATGTGTCACACAACGTCAACATAATGGTGAGAACAATGTGTTTGTGACTGTATGTGTGTCACAATGTCAACATAATGGTGAGAACAATGTGTTTGTGACTGTATGTGTCACAATGTCAACATAATGGTGAGAACAATGTGTTTGTGACTGTATGTGGTGTCACAATGTCAACATAATGGTGAGAACAATGTGTTTGTGACTGTATGTGTCACAATGTCAACATAATGGTGAGAACAATGTGTTTGTGACTGTATGTGTCCACAATGTCAACATAATGGTGAGAACAATGTGTTTGTGACTGTATGTGTCACAATGTCAACATAATGGTGTGAGAACAATGTGTTTGTGACTGTATGTGTGTCACAATGTCAACATAATGGTGAGAACAATGTGTGTTTGTGACTGTATGTGTGTCACAATGTCAACATAATGGTGAGAACAATGTGTTTGTGACTGTATGTGTCACAATGTCAACATAATGGTGTAGAACAATGTGATTGTGACTGTATGTGTCACAATGTCAACATAATGGTGAGAACAATGTGATTGTGACTGTATGTGTCACAATGTCAACATAATGGTGAGAACAATGTGTTTGTGACTGTATGTGTCACAGAATAATGTCAACATAATGGTGAGAACAATGTGTTTGTTGACTGTATGTGTCACAATGTCAACATAATGGTGAGAACAATGTGTTTGTGACTGTATGTGTCACAATGTCAACATAATGGTGAGAACAATGTGTTTGTGACTGTATGTGTCACAATGTCAACATAATGGTGAGAACAATGTGTTTTTGTGACTGTATGTGTCACAATGTCAACATAATGGTGAGAACAATGTGTTTGTGACTGTATGTGGTGTCACAATGTCAACATAATGGTGAGAACAATGTGTTTGTGACTGTATGTGGTGTCTGTCACAATGTCAACATAATGGTGAGAACAATGTGTTTGTGGACTGTATGTGTCACAATGTCAACATAATGGTGAGAACAATGTGTTTGTGACTGTATGTGGTGTCACAATGTCAACATAATGGTGAGAACAATGTGTTTGTGACTGAATGTGGAGTCACAATGTCAACATAATGGTGAGAACAATGTGTTTGTGACTGTATGTGGTCACAAATGTCAACATAATGGTGAGAACAATGTGTTTGCGGACTGTATGTGTCACAATGTCAACATAATGGTGAGAACAATGTGTTTGCGGACTGTATGTGTCACAATGTCAACATAATGGTGAGAACAATGTGTTTGTGACTGTATGTGTCACACAATGTCAACATAATGGTGAGAACAATGTGATTGTGACTGTATGTGTCACAATGTCAACATAATGGTGAGAACAATGTGATTTGTGACTGTATGTGTGTCACAATGTCAACATAATGGTGAGAACAATGTGTTTGTGACTGTATGTGTCACAATGTCAACATAATGGTGAGAACAATGTGTTTGTGGACTGTATGTGTCACAATGTCAACATAATGGTGAGAACAATGTGTTTGTGACTGTATGTGTCACAATGTCAACATAATGGTGAGAACAATGTGTTTGTGACTGTATGTGTCACAATGTCAACATAATGGTGAGAACAATGTGTTTGTGACTGTATGTGTCACAATGTCAACATAATGGTGAGAACAATGTGTTTGTGACTGTATGTGTCACAATGTCAACATAATGGTGAGAACAATGTGTTTGTGACTGTATGTGGTCACAATGTCAACATAATGGTGAGAACAATGTGTTTGTGACTGTATGTGTCACAATGTCAACATAATGGTGAGAACAATGTGTTTGTGGACTGTATGTGGAATGTCAACATAATGGTGAGGAACAATGTGTTTGTCACTGTATGTCAACAACATAATGGTGAGAACAATGTGTTTGTGACTGTATGTGTCACAAACGTCAACATAATGGTGAGAACAATGTGTTTGTGGACTGTATGTGTCACAAATGTCAACATAATGGTGAGAACAATGTGTTTGTGACTGTATGTGTCACAATGTCAACATAATGGTGAGAACAATGTGTTTGTGACTGTATGTGTCACAATGTCAACATAATGGTGAGAACAATGTGTTTGTGACTGTATGTGTCACAATGTCAACATAATGGTGAGAACAATGTGTTTGTGACTGTATGTGTCACAATGTCAACATAATGGTGAGAACAATGTGTTTGTGACTGTATGTATGTGTCACAATGTCAACATAATGGTGAGAACAATGTGTTTGTGACTGTATGTGTCACAATGTCAACATAATGGTGAGAACAATGTGTTTGTGACTGTATGTGTGTCACAATGTCAACATAATGGTGAGAGAACAATGTGTTTGTGGACTGTATGTGTCACAATGTCAACATAATGGTGAGAACAATGTGTTTGTGACTGTATGTGGTGTCACAATGTCAACATAATGGTGAGAACAATGTGTTTGTGACTGTATGTGTCACACAATGTCAACATAATGGTGGAGAACAATGTGTTTGTGACTGTATGTGTCACAATGTCAACATAATGGTGAGAACAATGTGTTTGTGACTGTATGTGTCACAATGTCAACATAATGGTGAGAACAATGTGTTGTGGACTGTGTGTGTCACAATGTCAACATAATGGTGAGAACAATGTGTTTGTGACTGTATGTGTCACAATGTCAACATAATGGTGAGAACAATGTGTTTGTGACTGTATGTGTCACAATGTCAACATAATGGTGAGAACAATGTGTTTGTGACTGTATGTGTCACAATGTCAACATAATGGTGAGAACAATGTGTTTGTGGCTGTATGTGTGTCACAATGTCAACATAATGGTGAGAACAATGTGTTTGTGACTGTATGTGTCACACAATGTCAACATAATGGTGAGAACAATGTGTTTGTGACTGTATGTGTCACAATGTCAACATAATGGTGAGAACAATGTGATTGTGACTGTATGTGGTGTCACAATGTCAACATAATGGTGAGAACAATGTGTTTGTGACTGTATGTGTCACAATGTCAACATAATGGTGAGAACAATGTGTTTGTGGCTGTATGTGGTGTCACAATGTCAACATAATGGTGAGAACAATGTGTTTGTGACTGTATGTGTCACAAATGTCAACATAATGGTGAGAACAATGTGTTTGTGGCTGTATGTGGTGTCACAATGTCAACATAATGGTGAGAACAATGTGTTTGTGACTGAATGTGGTGTCACAATGTCAACATAATGGTGAGAACAATGTGTGTTTGTGACTGTATGACGTGGTGTCACAAATGTCAACATAATGGTGAGAACAATGTGTTTGTGACTGTATGTGTCACAATGTCAACATAATGGTGAGAACAATGTGTTTGTGACTGTATGTGTCACAATGTCAACATAATGGTGAGAACAATGTGTTTGTGACTGTATGTGTCACAATGTCAACATAATGGTGAGAACAATGTGTTTGTGACTGTATGTGTGTCACAATGTCAACATAATGGTGAGAACAATGTGTTTGTGACTGTATGTGTCACAATGTCAACATAATGGTGAGAACAATGTGATTGTGACTGTATGTGTGTCACAATGTCAACATAATGGTGAGAACAATGTGTTTGTGACTGTATGTGTCACAATGTCAACATAATGGTGAGAACAATGTGTTTGTGGACTGTATGTGTCACAATGTCAACATAATGGTGAGAACAATGTGTTTGTGACTGTATGTGGCTGTCACAATGTCAACATAATGGTGAGAACAATGTGTTTGTGACTGTATGTGTCACAATGTCAACATAATGTGGAACAATGACATTGAATGTGTCACAATGTAAACATAATGGTGACAATGTGTATGTGACTGTATGTCACAATGTCAACATAATGGTGAGAACAATGTGTTTGTGACTGTACACAATGTCAACATAATGGTGAGAACAATGTGTTTGTGACTGTATGTGTCACAATGTCAACATAATGGTGAGAACAATGTGTTTGTGACTGTCATAATGGTGTATGTCACAAATGTCAACATAATGGTGAGAACAATGTGATTGTGACTGTATGTGTCACAAATGTCAACATAATGGTGAGAACAATGTCAATTGTGAGAACTGTATTGTGACTGCATGTGTCAACATAATGGTGAGAACAATGTGTTTGTGACTGTATGTGGTGTCACAATGTCAACATAATGGTGAGAACAATGTGTTTGTGACTGTATGTGTCACAAATGTCAACATAATGGTGAGAACAATGTGTTTGTGACTGTATGTCACAAATGTCAACATAATGGTGAGAACAATGTGTTTGTGGACTGTATGTGTGTCACAATGTCAACATAATGGTGAGAACAATGTGTTTGTGACTGTATGTGTCACAAATGTCAACATAATGGTGAGAACAATGTGTTTGTGACTGTATGTGTCACAATGTCAACATAATGGTGAGAACAATGTGTTTGTGACTGTATGTGGTCACAATGTCAACATAATGGTGAGAACAATGTGTTGTGACTGTATGTGTGTCACAATGTCAACATAATGGTGAGAACAATGTGTTTGTGACTGTATGTGTCACAATGTCAACATAATGGTGAGAACAATGTGTTTGTGACTGTATGTGTCACAAATGTCAACATAATGGTGAGAACAATGTGTTGTGGACTGTATGTGTCACAATGTCAACATAATGGTGAGAACAATGTGTTTGTGACTGTATGTGTCACAATGTCAACATAATGGTGAGAACAATGTGTTTGTGACTGTATGTGGTGTCACAATGTCAACATAATGGTGAGAACAATGTGTTTGCAATGGACTGTATGTGTGTCACAAATGTCAACATAATGGTGAGAACAATGTGTTTGTGACTGTATGTGGTCACAAATGTCAACATAATGGTGAGAACAATGTGTTTGTGACTGTATGTGGTGGCGTCACAATGTCAACATAATGGTGAGAACAATGTGTTTGTGACTGTATGTGTGTCACAATGTCAACATAATGGTGAGAACAATGTGTTTGTGACTGTGTATGTGTCACAAATGTCAACATAATGGTGAGAACAATGTGTTTGTGGACTGTATGTGTCACAAATGTCAACATAATGGTGAGAACAATGTGTTTGTGACTGTATGTGTTGTGACTGTATGTCACAATGTCAACATAATGGTGAGAACAATGTGTTTGTGGACTGTATGTGTCACAATGTCAACATAATGGTGAGAACAATGTGTTTGTGACTGTATGTGTCACAATGTCAACATAATGGTGAGAACAATGTGTTTGTGACTGTATGTGTCACAATGTCAACATAATGGTGAGAACAATGTGTTTGTGGACTGTATGTGTGTCACAATGTCAACATAATGGTGAGAACAATGTGTTTGTGACTGTATGTGGTGTCACAATGTCAACATAATGGTGAGAACAATGTGTTTGTGACTGTATGTGTCACAATGTCAACATAATGGTGAGAACAATGTGTTTGTGTGACTGTATGTGTCACAATGTCAACATAATGGTGAGAAACAATGTGTTTGTGACTGTATGTGTCACAATGTCATGTCAACATAATGGTGAGAACAATGTGTTTGTGGACTGTATGTGTGACCGTCACAATGTCAACATAATGGTGAGAACAATGTGTTTGTGGACTGTATGTGTCACAATGTCAACATAATGGTGAGAACAATGTGTTTGTGACTGTATGTGTATGTCACAATGTCAACATAATGGTGAGAACAATGTGTTTGTGGTACTGTGTCAACATGTGTGTCACAATGTCAACATAATGGTGAGAACAATGTGTTTGTGACTGTATGTGGTGTCACAATGTCAACATAATGGTGAGAACAATGTGTTTGTGACTGTATGTGGTGTCACAATGTCAACATAATGGTGAGAACAATGTGATTGTGGACTGCATGTGTCACACAAATGTCAACATAATGGTGAGAACAATGTGTTTGTGACTGTATGTGTCACAATGTCAACATAATGGTGAGAACAATGTGTTTGTGACTGTATGTGTCACAATGTCAACATAATGGTGAGAACAATGTGTTTGTGGACTGTATGTCACAATGTCAACATAATGGTGAGAACAATGTGATTTGTGACTGTATGTGTCACAAATGTCAACATAATGGTGAGAACAATGTGTTTGTGACTGTGTATGTGTCACAAATGTCAACATAATGGTGAGAACAATGTGTTTGTGGACTGTATGTGTCACAATGTCAACATAATGGTGAGAACAATGTGTTTGTGACTGTATGTGTCACAATGTCAACATAATGGTGAGAACAATGTGTTTGTGACTGTATGTGTCACAATGTCAACATAATGGTGAGAACAATGTGTTTGTGACTGTATGTGTCACAATGTCAACATAATGGTGAGAACAATGTGTTTGTGACTGTATGTGTCACAAATGTCAACATAATGGTGAGAACAATGTGTTTGTGACTGTATGGTGTCACAATGTCAACATAATGGTGAGAACAATGTGTTTGTGGACTGTCAACATAATGGTGAGAACAATGTGTTTGTGACTGTATGTGGTGTCAAATGTCAACATAATGGTGAGAACAATGTGTTTGTGACTGTATGTGTCACAATGTCAACATAATGGTGAGAACAATGTGTTTGTGACTGTATGTGTCACAATGTCAACATAATGGTGAGAACAATGTGTTTGTGGACTGTATGTGGTGTCACACAATGTCAACATAATGGTGAGAACAATGTGTTTGTGGACTGTATGTGTCACAATGTCAACATAATGGTGAGAACAATGTGATTGTGACTGTATGTGGTGTCAAAATGTCAACATAATGGTGAGAACAATGTGTTTTGTGACTGTATGTGTCACAAATCAACAAATGGTGTCAACATAATGGTGAGAACAATGTGTTTGTGACTGTATGTGTCGTCACAATGTCAACATAATGGTGAGAACAATGTGTTTGTGACTGTATGTGTCACAATGTCAACATAATGGTGAGAACAATGTGTTTGTGACTGTATGTGTCACAATGTCAACATAATGGTGAGAACAATGTGTTTGTGGACTGTATGTGTCACAATGTCAACATAATGGTGAGAACAATGTGTTTGTGACTGTATGTGTCACAAATGTCAACATAATGGTGAGAACAATGTGATTGTGACTGTATGTGTCACAATGTCAACATAATGGTGAGAACAATGTGTTTGTGACTGTATGTGGTGTCACAATGTCAACATAATGGTGAGAACAATGTGTTTGTGACTGTATGTGTCACAATGTCAACATAATGGTGAGAACAAATGTGTTTGTGACTGTATGTGTCACAATGTCAACATAATGGTGAGAACAATGTGTTTGTGACTGTATGTGTCACAAATGTCAACATAATGGTGAGAACAATGTGTTTGTGACTGTATGTGGTGTCACAATGTCAACATAATGGTGAGAACAATGTGTTTGTGGACTGTATGTGTCACAATGTCAACATAATGGTGAGAACAATGTGTTTGTGGACTGTATGTGTCACAATGTCAACATAATGGTGAGAACAATGTGTTTGTGACTGTATGTGTCACAATGTCAACATAATGGTGAGAACAATGTGTTTGTGACTGTATGTGTCACAATGTCAACATAATGGTGAGAACAATGTGTTTGTGGACTGTATGTGGTGTCACAAATGTCAACATAATGGTGAGAACAATGTGTTTGTGACTGTATGTGTCACAATGTCAACATAATGGTGAGAACAATGTGTTTGTGACTGTATGTGTCACAAATGTCAACATAATGGTGAGAACAATGTGTTTGTGACTGTATGTGTCCAGTCACAATGTCAACATAATGGTGAGAACAATGTGTTTGTGACTGTATGTGTCACAATGTCAACATAATGGTGAGAACAATGTGTTTGTGACTGTATGTGTCACAATGTCAACATAATGGTGAGAACAATGTGTTTGTGACTGTATGTGGTGTCACAATGTCAACATAATGGTGAGAACAATGTGTTTGTGACTGTATGTGTCACAATGTCAACATAATGGTGAGAACAATGTGTTTGTGACTGTATGTGTCACAATGTCAACATAATGGTGAGAACAATGTGTTTGTGACTGTATGTGTTGGTGAGAACAATGTGTTTGTGACTGTATGTGTTGTCACAATGTCAACATAATGGTGAGAACAATGTGTTTGTGACTGTGTATGTGTCACAAATGTCAACATAATGGTGAGAACAATGTGTTTGTGACTGTATGTGGTGTCACAATGTCAACATAATGGTGAGAACAATGTGTTTGTGAACTGTATGTGTCACACAAATGTCAACATAATGGTGAGAACAATGTGTTTGTGACTGTATGTGGCGTCACAATGTCAACATAATGGTGAGAACAATGTGTTTGTGACTGTTGGTGTCACAATGTCAACATAATGGTGAGAACAATGTGATTGTGACTGTATGTGTCACAATGTCAACATAATGGTGAGAACAATGTGATTGTGACTGTATGTGTCACAATGTCAACATAATGGTGAGAACAATGTGATTGTGACTGTATGTGTCACAATGTCAACATAATGGTGAGAACAATGTGATTGTGACTGTATGTGGTGTCACAATGTCAACATAATGGTGAGAACAATGTGATTGTGACTGTATGTGTCAGTCAGAATGTTAACATAATGTGTGAGAACAATGAGTTTGTGACTGTATGTCACAAATGTCAACATAATGGTGAGAACAATGTGATTGTGACTGTATGTGTCACAATGTCAACATAATGGTGAGAACAATGTGATTGTGACTGTATGTGTCACAATGTCAACATAATGGTGAGAACAATGTGTTTGTGACTGTATGTGTGTCACAATGTCAACATAATGGTGAGAACAATGTGTTTGTGACTGTTGTGTCACAATGTCAACATAATGGTGAGAACAATGTGTTTGTGACTGTATGTGTCACAAATGTCAACATAATGGTGAGAACAATGTGTTTGTGACTGTATGTGTCACAATGTCAACATAATGGTGAGAACAATGTGTTTGTGACTGTATGTGTCACAATGTCAACATAATGGTGAGAACAATGTGTTTGTGACTGTATGTGTCACACAATGTCAACATAATGGTGAGAACAATGTGTTTGTGGACTGTATGTGGTCACAAAATGTCAACATAATGGTGAGAACAATGTGTTTGTGACTGTATGTGGTGTCACAATGTCAACATAATGGTGAGAACAATGTGTTTGTGGCTGTATGTGTCACAATGTCAACATAATGGTGAGAACAATGTGTTTGTGACTGTATGTGTCACAATGTCAACATAATGGTGAGAACAATGTGTTTTGTGACTGTATGTGTCACAAATGTCAACATAATGGTGAGAACAATGTGTTTGTGACTGTATGTGTCACAATGTCAACATAATGGTGAGAACAAATGTGATTGTGACTGTATGTGTCACAATGTCAACATAATGGTGAGAACAATGTGTTTGTGACTGTATGTGGTGTCACAATGTCAACATAATGGTGAGAACAATGTGTTTGTGACTGTATGTGTCACAATGTCAACATAATGGTGAGAACAATGTGTTTGTGACTGTATGTGTCACAATGTCAACATAATGGTGAGAACAATGTGTTTGTGACTGTATGTGTCACAAAATGTCAACATAATGGTGAGAACAATGTGTTTGTGACTGTATGTATGTCACAATGTCAACATAATGGTGAGAACAATGTGTTTGTGACTGTATGTGTCACAATGTCAACATAATGGTGAGAACAATGTGTTTGTGACTGTATGTGTCACAATGTCAACATAATGGTGAGAACAATGTGTTTGTGACTGTATGTGTCACAATGTCAACATAATGGTGAGAACAATGTGTTTGTGACTGTATGTGGTGTCACAATGTCAACATAATGGTGAGAACAATGTGATTGTGACTGTATGTGTCACAAATGTCAACATAATGGTGAGAACAATGTGTTTGTGACTGTATGTGTCACAATGTCAACATAATGGTGAGAACAATGTGATTGTGACTGTATGTGATTGTGACTGTCACAATGTCAACATAATGGTGAGAACAATGTGTTTGTGACTGTATGTGTCACAATGTCAACATAATGGTGAGAACAATGTGTTTGTGACTGTATGTGTCACAATGTCAACATAATGGTGAGAACAATGTGTTTGTGACTGTATGTGTCACAATGTCAACATAATGGTGAGAACAATGTGATTGTGACTGTATGTGTCACAAATGTCAACATAATGGTGAGAACAATGTGTTTGTGACTGTATGTGTCACAATGTCAACATAATGGTGAGAAACAATGTGTTTGTGACTGTATGTGTCACAATGTCAACATAATGGTGAGAACAATGTGTTTGTGGACTGTATGTGTCACAAATGTCAACATAATGGTGAGAACAATGTGATTGTGACTGTATGTGTCACAATGTCAACATAATGGTGAGAACAATGTGTTTGTGACTGTATGTGGTGTCACAATGTCAACATAATGGTGAGAACAATGTGTTTGTGACTGTATGTGTCACAATGTCAACATAATGGTGAGAACAATGTGATTGTGACTGTATGTGTCACAATGTCAACATAATGGTGAGAACAATGTGTTTGCGACTGTATGTGTCACAATGTCAACATAATGGTGAGAACAATGTGTTTGTGACTGTATGTGTCACAATGTCAACATAATGGTGAGAACAATGTGTTTGCGACTGTATGTGTCACAATGTCAACATAATGGTGAGAACAATGTGTTTGTGACTGTATGTGTCACAATGTCAACATAATGGTGAGAACAATGTGTTTGTGACTGTATGTGGTGTCACAATGTCAACATAATGGTGAGAACAATGTGTTTGTGACTGTATGTGTCACAATGTCAACATAATGGTGAGAACAATGTGTTTGTGGCTGTATGTGTCACAATGTCAACATAATGGTGAGAACAATGTGTTTGTGACTGTATGTGTCACAATGTCAACATAATGGTGAGAACAATGTGTTTGTGACTGTATGTGTCACAGAATGTCAACATAATGGTGAGAACAATGTGTTTGTGACTGTATGTGGTTCACCACAATGTCAACATAATGGTGAGAACAATGTGTTTGTGACTGTATGTGTCACAAATGTCAACATAATGGTGAGAACAATGTGTTTGTGACTGTATGTGTCACAATGTCAACATAATGGTGAGAACAATGTGTTTGTGACTGTATGTGTCACAATGTCAACATAATGGTGAGAACAATGTGTTTGTGACTGTATGTGTCACAATGTCAACATAATGGTGAGAACAATGTGTTTGTGACTGTATGTGGTGTCACAATGTCAACATAATGGTGAGAACAATGTGTTTGTGACTGTATGTGTGTCACAATGTCAACATAATGGTGAGAACAATGTGTTTGTGACTGTATGTGTGTCACAAAGTCAACATAATGGTGAGAACAATGTGTTTGTGACTGTATGTGTCACAATGTCAACATAATGGTGAGAACAATGTGTTTGTGACTGTATGTGGTGTCACAATGTCAACATAATGGTGAGAACAATGTGTTTGTGACTGTATGTGTCACAATGTCAACATAATGGTGAGAACAATGTGTTTGTGGCTGAATGTGGAGTCACAATGTCAACATAATGGTGAGAACAATGTGTTTGTGACTGTATGTGTCACAATGTCAACATAATGGTGAGAACAATGTGTTTGTGACTGTATGTGTCACAAATGTCAACATAATGGTGAGAACAATGTGTTTGTGACTGTATGTGTCACAATGTCAACATAATGGTGAGAACAATGTGTTTGTGGACTGTATGTGTCACAAATGTCAACATAATGGTGAGAACAATGTGTTTGTGACTGTATGTGTCACAATGTCAACATAATGGTGAGAACAATGTGATTGTGACTGTATGTGGTGTCACAAAATGTCAACATAATGGTGAGAACAATGTGTTTGTGGACTGTATGTGTCACAAATGTCAACATAATGGTGAGAACAATGTGATTGTGACTGTATGTGTCACAATGTCAACATAATGGTGAGAACAATGTGTTTGTGGACTGTATGTGTCACAATGTCAACATAATGGTGAGAACAATGTGTTTGTGACTGTATGTGTCAAAATGTCAACATAATGGTGAGATAAATGTGAATGTGACTGTATGTGTCACAATGTCAACATAATGGTGAGAACAATGTGTTTGTGACTGTATGTGTCACAATGTCAACATAATGGTGCAAACAATGTGTTTGTGGCTGTATGTGTCACAATGTCAACATAATGGTGAGAACAATGTGTTTGTGACTGTATGTGTCACAATGTAAACATAATTGGTGCGAACAATGTGTTTGTTGCTGTATGTGTTGTCACAATGTCAACATAATGGTGAGAACAATGTGTGATTGTGACTGTATGTGTCACAATGTCAACATAATGGTGAGAACAATGTGATTGTGACTGTATGTGTCACAATGTCAACATAATGGTGAGAACAATGTGTTTGTGACTGTATGTGTCACAATGTCAACATAATGGTGAGAACAATGTGTTTGTGACTGTATGTGTCACAATGTCAACATAATGGTGAGAACAATGTGTTTGTGACTGTATGTGTCACAATGTCAACATAATGGTGAGAACAATGTGATTGTGACTGTATGTGTCACAAATGTCAACATAATGGTGAGAACAATGTGATTGTGACTGTATGTGTCACAAATGTCAACATAATGGTGAGAACAATGTGTTTGTGACTGTATGTGTGTCACAATGTCAACATAATGGTGAGAACAATGTGTTTGTGACTGTTATGTCACAATGTCAACATAATGGTGAGAACAATGTGTTTGTGACTGTATGTGTCACAAATGTCAACATAATGGTGAGAACAATGTGTTTGTGACTGTAGTGTGGTGTCACAATGTCAACATAATGGTGAGAACAATGTGTTTGTGACTGTATGTGTCACAATGTCAACATAATGGTGAGAACAATGTGTTTGTGGACTGTATGTGTCACAAATGTCAACATAATGGTGAGAACAAATGTTTGTGACTGTATGTGTCACAATGTCAACATAATGGTGAGAACAATGTGTTTGTGACTGTATGTGTGTCACAATGTCAACATAATGGTGAGAACAATGTGTTTGTGGACTGTATGTGTCACAATGTCAACATAATGGTGAGAACAATGTGTTTGTGACTGTATGTGTCACAATGTCAACATAATGGTGAGAACAATGTGTTTGTGACTGTATGTGTCACACAATGTCAACATAATGGTGAGAACAATGTGATTGTGACTGTATGTGTCACAATGTCAACATAATGGTGAGAACAATGTGATTGTGACTGTATGTGTGTCACAATGTCACAATGTCAACATAATGGTGAGAACAATGTGTTTGTGACTGTATGTGTGTCAAATGTCAACATAATGGTGAGAACAATGTGTTTGTGACTGTATGTGTCACAATGTCAACATAATGGTGAGAACAATGTGTTTGTGACTGTATGTGTTGTCACAATGTCAACATAATGGTGAGAACAATGTGTTTGTGACTGTATGTGTCACAAAATGTCAACATAATGGTGAGAACAATGTGTTTGTGACTGTATGTGGTGTCACAATGTCAACATAATGGTGAGAACAATGTGATTGTGACTGTATGTGGTCACAAATGTCAACATAATGGTGAGAACAATGTGTTTGTGACTGTATGTGTCACAATGTCAACATAATGGTGAGAACAATGTGTTTGTGACTGTATGTGTCACAAATGTCAACATAATGGTGAGAACAATGTGTTTGTGACTGTATGTGGCGTCACAATGTCAACATAATGGTGAGAACAATGTGTTTGTGGTATGTCTGTAACATAATGTCACAATGTCAACATAATGGTGAGAACAATGTGATTGTGGACTGTATGTGTCACAAATGTCAACATAATGGTGAGAACAATGTGTTTGTGACTGTATGTGTCACAATGTCAACATAATGGTGAGAACAATGTGATTGTGACTGTATGTGTCACAAATGTCAACATAATGGTGAGAGAACAATGTGATTGTGACTGTATGTGTCACAATGTCAACATAATGGTGAGAACAATGTGTTTGTGACTGTATGTGTCGTCACAATGTCAACATAATGGTGAGAACAATGTGTGTTTGCTGACTGTATGTGTCACAATGTCAACATAATGGTGAGAACAATGTGTTTGTGACTGTATGTGTCACAATGTCAACATAATGGTGAGAACAATGTGTTTGTGACTGTATGTGGTGTCACAATGTCAACATAATGGTGAGAACAATGTGTTTGTGGACTGTATGTGTCACAATGTCAACATAATGGTGAGAACAATGTGTTTGTGGACTGTATGTGTCACAAATGTCAACATAATGGTGAGAACAATGTGTTTGTGACTGTATGTGGTCACAAATGTCAACATAATGGTGAGAACAATGTGTTTGTGGACTGTATGTGTCACAATGTCAACATAATGGTGAGAACAATGTGTTTGTGACTGTATGTGTCACAATGTCAACATAATGGTGAGAACAATGTGTTTGTGACTGTATGTGTCACACAATGTCAACATAATGGTGAGAACAATGTGTTTGTGACTGTATGTGGTGTCACAATGTCAACATAATGGTGAGAACAATGTGTTTGTGACTGTATGTGTCACAATGTCAACATAATGGTGAGAACAATGTGTTTGTGACTGTATGTGTCACAATGTCAACATAATGGTGAGAAACAATGTGTTTGTGACTGTATGTGTCACAATGTCAACATAATGGTGAGAACAATGTGTTTGTGACTGTATGTGTCACAATGTCAACATAATGGTGAGAACAATGTGTTTGTGACTGTATGTGGTGTCACAATGTCAACATAATGGTGAGAACAATGTGTTTGTGACTGTATGTGTGTCACAATGTCAACATAATGGTGAGAACAATGTGTTTGTGACTGTATGTGTCACAATGTCAACATAATGGTGAGAACAATGTGATTTGTGACTGTATGTGGTGTGTCAACATAATGGTGAGAACAATGTGATTGTGACTGTATGTGTCACAATGTCAACATAATGGTGAGAACAATGTGTTTGTGACTGTATGTGTGTCACAAATGTCAACATAATGGTGAGAACAATGTGTTTGTGACTGTATGTGTCACAAAATGTCAACATAATGGTGAGAACAATGTGTTTGTGGACTGTATGTGGTCACAAATGTCAACATAATGGTGAGAACAATGTGTTTGTGGACTGTATGTGTCACAATGTCAACATAATGGTGAGAACAATGTGTTTGTGACTGTATGTGTCACAATGTCAACATAATGGTGAGAACAATGTGATTGTGACTGTGACTGTGTGTGTCACAAATGTCAACATAATGGTGAGAACAATGTGTTTGTGACTGTATGTGGTTTCACAATGTCAACATAATGGTGAGAAACAATGTGTTTGTGACTGTATGTGTCACACAATGTCAACATAATGGTGAGAACAATGTGTTTGTGACTGTGGTATGTGTGTCAATGTCAACATAATGGTGAGAACAATATGTGTGGCTGTGACTGTATGTGGTGTCACAATGTCAACATAATGGTGAGAACAATGTGTTTGTGGACTGTATGTCACAAATGTCAACATAATGGTGAGAACAATGTGATTGTGACTGTATGTGGTGTCACAATGTCAACATAATGGTGAGAACAATGTGATTGTGACTGTATGTGTCACAATGTCAACATAATGGTGAGAACAATGTGTTTGTGACTGTATGTGTCACAATGTCAACATAATGGTGAGAACAATGTGTTTGTGACTGTATGTGTCACAATGTCAACATAATGGTGAGAACAATGTGTTTGTGACTGTATGTGGTGTCACAATGTCAACATAATGGTGAGAACAATGTGTTTGTGACTGTATGTGGTGTCACAATGTCAACATAATGGTGAGAACAATGTGTTTGTGACTGTATGTGTCACAATGTCAACATAATGGTGAGAACAATGTGTTTGTGACTGTATGTGTCACAAACGTCAACATAATGGTGAGAACAATGTGTTTGGACTGTATGTGTCACAATGTCAACATAATGGTGAGAACAATGTCAACATGTCAACATAATGGTGAGAACAATAATGGTTTGTGGACTGTACTGTATGTGTCACAATGTCAACATAATGGTGAGAACAATGTGTTTGTGACTGTATGTGGTGTCACAATGTCAACATAATGGTGAGAACAATGTGTTTGTGACTGTATGTGGTCACAATGTCAACATAATGGTGAGAACAATGTGTTTGTGACTGTATGTGTCACAATGTCAACATAATGGTGAGAACAATGTGTTTGTGACTGCATGTGGAGTCACAATGTCAACATAATGGTGAGAACAATGTGTTTGTGACTGTATGTGTCACAATGTCAACATAATGGTGAGAACAATGTGATTGTGACTGTATGTGGTGTCACAATGTCAACATAATGGTGAGAACAATGTGATTGTGACTGTATGTGTCACAATGTCAACATAATGGTGAGAACAATGTGATTGTGACTGTATGTGTCACAATGTCAACATAATGGTGAGAACAATGTGTTTGTGACTGTATGTGTCACAATGTCAACATAATGGTGAGAACAATGTGTTTGTGACTGTATGTGGTGTCACAATGTCAACATAATGGTGAGAACAATGTGTTTGTGACTGTATGTGTGTCACAATGTCAACATAATGGTGAGAACAATGTGTTTGCGTGACTGTATGTGTCACAATGTCAACATAATGGTGAGAACAATGTGTTTGTGACTGTATGTGGTCACAATGTCAACATAATGGTGAGAACAATGTGTTTGTGACTGTATGTGTCACAATGTCAACATAATGGTGAGAACAATGTGTTTGTG